>NC_054375.1:63787183-64087183 GCF_017654675.1 Xenopus laevis
CCCATGAGCCCCAAATAATGGCCAATTTCAGCATTTATTGGTAAACCAGGGCAATCTCTGGATATGTTGGGTGCCCTAAAATTAATTTGCTGTGGGGCCCAGTAACATCTAGTTACACCACTGGTTTTAGTTCTTATTTTTTTACACAATATGTCCCCTTTTTTGATTATATATTTGAGCATGCCTATGATAATCATATCTTTACAAGATGGTATTACTGTCATTTTTTGATTCATTGTTCTATTTGGGCACTCTGGTATTATTTAGGGATAGCTTGAGTGACTGAGCCTTCTTGCCGGGCTTCCTCACAGGACATAGATTATTAGTACAAAACCCAGTTTCTACATGCAATTTTAATCAACCCTAATTAGAATTTGCATGGCGCACAACCCTAGACAATTTCTAAGTAATCCTACATACAATTTTTTTGTGTCAGTTTCATACTGATTTCACGGTTCTAATTATATTTTACATACCAAGCTCCTTTTCTTGTTGGTGGTGGCTTTAAATAACTTTTGTCAGAAGCCAATACTGTTTGCAATGTAGAAAGCACATGGCATATGTCCTGAATGCAGTGCTTCCCCTGAAGTTCCACTCCCAGTTCTCTTGATAAGCCATCAATAAATGCTGGATGTCTGCAGTTCCTGCTCTGCATCTAAGGGTAGGGACACACTGGACGATTTGTCGCCAACGTTTTAAAAATGTAAATTGCGGCAACAAGACGATCGTCTTTTTTGAACAGACGATTCACAGCGACTATTGGCACAGAGCGATTTGTATCCCATTACTCTGTGCGGTACGTGCTCCACACAAACCGGAAACGGTTGTGCTTCCCGCTGTAACCTGGCGTCTTTACGTGCTTGCGTTCTTGCGTCATTGCGTTCGCATTGTAATTTGAATACAATTGCTGCTACTTATCTGTATGTGTGTGCGTGTCTAGGAGATTTCAGTGCTTTTCTAAGTACATGCTATTTCTGATAAATCGCTCGGAAAAGGGTCTCAGTGCGTTTTGGAGCTACAGGCGATTCACAAACGCGCTGTGGGCACAGGAGCTGGCGTCTTTCATTTGGTTTTGTTCAGAGACAAAACGAGCGATATGTCGCCGCGATTTGCTTTTTAAAAACGTTGGCGACAAATCGTCCAGTGTGTCCTTACCCTAACACCTCTCTGTGTGAGCAGCAACTACTAGTAAAATACAGTCAGACGGTAATGAACAATAAGTTATAGTATCTGTCAGTATCCTGGTTGATAAAAAAAAAAGCAGTGTCTATAAGGCTGTATGAAGCTAAGCAAAAGTGATGGTATCTGCATCCCCATTATTATTATTATCTATTAAAAACATTGTGCATGTATGATGTAGAAAGTGATATTATGACACAATTTGCAATTGGTTTTCCTATTTTTTTTCTGTTTTTAAAAATAATTTAGTTTTTTGTTCAACCAATTTGGAATTTCAGTTACTGTATCTTGTTGCTAGGGTCTAGTTTACTCCAACAACCCGGCAGTGGTTTGGATCTGGAAGATGAATAGGCGAGGCTCTGAACAGAAAGATAAGAAATAAAAACTAACAATAACGTAGCTTCACAGAACAATATTTTTTGGCTGCTAGGGCCAGTGACCCCTATTTAAAACCTGTATAGAGGAGAAATAGTTGACAAAAACTATAAAAAATAAAAGATTAGAACTATAGAGTTGCTCAGAACACATTCCATAACATATTAATATTAAAGGTGAAGTCAATGGCGTAACTATAGTGCACTGGGCCCCCCTGCAAAAAAACCTTCAGAGGGGCCCGGCATATTCCAATCCTCATCCTCCCGCCCACGGCCCACAACACCCACATCTGGCCTCCACCCCAGCCACTCTCCACGCACATACCCTTCCTCTCCAGTAAGAGAGCGGCGGGGGAGGAAGGAGTTTTCTTATTAGCTATAAAGGAAGCAGACCTTCAAAGTCCGGGCCCCCGTGCAACTGCGGGGTCTGCTTCCTCTATAGTTACACCACACTGGGTGAAGTACCCTTTAATCCTCTGCAGATATGCGTTTCTTGTCAAGTGGTGAAACTTAGATTTAGTTCTTGATTTTTGCTGTCGTGATCAAAGCAGTGCTATATTTCAGTGCAGTCAACTGTGCCATTGGCCCGGCATATTTGTTTTATATTATAGTATAGTTTTACCATAATTCATTCACAGCGGCAGCAATCAGTAGCAAATGAGTTGAAAGTGGCAGAAAACAGCAGAAAACTGATTACATTCCTACTAGTGTAGCTTTGTAATCAAATGGAAAATGTGATGGAGCTGCATGGTGGCTCAGTGGTTAGCACTGGGGTTGTGAGTTAGAATCTGGCTCTGGTATTATTTGCAAGGAGTTTGAATTTTCTGCCTGTGTCTGTGTGGATTTCCTCCAAAGAAAATAACAAGTAGGTAAATCGGCTCTTGATAAAACTGCCCCTACTGGCTACTGTCTGTGCTTATGATTCGAATGTAAGAACCAAAGTGGAATTGCAAAATATAGTATATAGGAACATTTCCATAACAATTTACCAAAGGAGGTTTATAAAGCAGGTTGGTTGCAGATGGGCATATTTCTTTAAATGGATGCATTGATCAGTGCCAGTAGATGGAGTCTTCATTCCCTTGGAACATATTCGCTATTCAGCATGTTCCAAGATTCTAACTAAATGCCATGCTTACGTTCTGCTGACTTTACAAATAGTTCAGTACCCCATTGTTTTCCTGCCCCTCAAATCCGTGTTTGCTCATTGTGGCCTGTCTTCTCAAAGCTAACTTTTGGCAGTCTCTGTTAGCCAGACATGTGACCTTTTTTACTGAGATGGGTTTCTAAGTGCTGGATTTCTGAATGCCTCTGTTTTTTTCCCATCAGACTATTTGGAAATCATTCACTGGCTGTCATGACTTCCAACAGTAACGTGGCCTAAGAAATGTATCTACATTTCACATAACAAAAACTTTGCTCCGACCCCTTGGCCCAGCAGCATGTAGAACTGTGAATAACGAATTCTGGTATTTCAATGGTGCAGTTGTTTGGGGCATCCAAACAGTTGCAGTTGGTGCAATAACTTGATAACCACCTTACCCTGTTCAAATATATATGCACAGGTCAGTCTTCAACCCAAACAACATGGCTACACTGGTCCTGTCAGGCAGCAGTAAGGTTAATACAAATCTTTATTGCATATTAGATTAAAATGCAGGCAGAATGATATTAAAATAGATTTATTTGGTTGTAACACCATGTTTAATTCCAAAATTTTTATTTTTAATTCCAAATATTCCATACCCCTTGCCACATCACCCAAAAAGGTAATTTCTCACCTTTCAGTCCATAGGGCAGATACACTAAAGGGTGAAGTGGCAGGCTCTAGCGTCAATTTGCCAGAAATCCCATCTGCAGGGACATCGCGTAAAGGACAATTCATTAGCAAAATAGGTTTGAACCCTATCGCCAGGCAACTTTTCACTCTGGCGAACAATTGTTACTTCACAAACTCACTAAGATGCAAATTTTACTGACCGTTACCTCTTTCGCCAGAGTCATTTCAGACCAGGCAAACTGAGAAAACAAAGCTACATCTTCCTCAATCTTATGTCAGTGACATCATATCCTCTATGCCGGAAAAGCAAGTTGTAAAAACGTTGGTGACTTTTCTTTTTAAAAAGCGGTCTCATATGTAGGGCATTAGAGGATCTCTATATTATGGTTCCTTGGACATTTGTATTATAAAGTGGCCACTTCAAGCATTTGCACCAACATTTCTAATAAAGATGTCCATACGGCCTTTCGGTACCCACCCTACTCAAATTGACCTAAGGGTAAATGTGCTAGCGAAGTTTCGCCAGACAGAAATTAACGCTAGCGAAAATTTGCTATGGAATGCTCGCAAAGGCGAATTAGCGCTAGTGAACATTCGCCAGTGTTAGGCTGCTGAGACGCAACTTCTAGTGAATAAGCATAGTGGTAACGAATTTGCACCTGGTGAAGTGGCGTGAAGTATAGCGAATTGGTAGCTGGTGAAAATTTGCCCCCTGAAAGTACAGTGTTATGTGATTTTAATTTCATGGCAATCTGGGCAGCTAAGTGGCAAATGAGATGCAATGTTGATAAATGTAAAGTCATGCACCTGGGATGTAAAAATATCCAAGCCACTTAGACCCTTAATGGGACTGCACTAGGCAAATCCATTATGGAAAAGGACCTTGGAGTCCTTGTAGATGATAAACTTGGCTGTAGCAAGCAATGCCAGTCAGCAGCATCAAGGGCAAATAAGGTCTTGAGCTGTATTAAAAGGGGCATAGAGTCAAGGGAGGAGGGGGTCATTCTTCCACTGTATAGAGCACTTGGAGGTGACTTATAGTAGGGATTCCCTAGTAAATCCATGTTTTTTTTCCACAGACTGGTGTTCCTTTTACGTGGGCCAGGGGAACACTTGCTTTTTGTTCTGAAAAATAATGTTGGTGGATTTATGAAAAAAAACACAAAGGTTGTGGCTTTAGAGGAGGCAGCATAGAACCTTATTGTAGAATCAAAATGTCTCCATATATTCAGGTTAACTGTCCCTCTGTGTAATAATGTTTGACTTTGCAAAGGTATGATTAGTCTACTTCAGATAGGAAGCATTTAGGCAATATTAATCACATTATATGAGTTTGTAACGGAAATATTTGGCTTCCTCTGGATCAGCATTGAGTGGTATTGCAAAGGGTAAACTTGGTAGACGTATGTGTATTTTCAGTCTCACTTACTATGTCATTCTGAACCAGTCAAAACATTTGGATAACATGAGACTTTTAGCTCATGCATAATATTGAGGATTTGTGTCTGTTTGGAATGTGGAATTGACAGAGCTGAGATGGTGCTAGATGAAGAGTTTGTTTAGGATGATTTACTTAGTTACTTTATAAAATTCAGTAATTCAGCTCTTTTCATTCAGGAACTCTGCCTGGCTTGCAAAAAATATTCAGAAATACCTTCACTTTCATAAGTTTCCTGATCTTCTCCCTTCCTTTTTCAAGTGTGTAAGCAAATCCAGTTCCTTTTTACAGTTTCTCATCTTTAACACAAAGTGTTTATAATCACCCATGAAATTAGTGTTTATTATAGTCATACCAAGGCTTTTTGTTACAAACATGGGAAGTTCAGGAAATGTACAAAAGTTAATGAAGTGTTTTTGCTGTATATAGTATATAGATTAGACTGGTTCCATGCTTCCCTTTTAGAATGTGTAATGATACATGGTGGTCTAGTGGGACGGCAGGGAAGCCCGTCTCTCTCCTGTTCTTCTGTTTATTCACGCCCCTGTATTGGTGCCCACATCTGTATGCATGCGTCTTTTTTTAATTTTTTTATTTTTTTTGGCCCACTGCAGTTGACGTGCGAAATTCAAATATTTAAAAGCGCCTTGTCTTTTTTTTTTTTTTTTTTTTTTTATTGCCCAACAGTCTATTGTCAGATAGTTCTTGGGTGTGCTTATTGTCCGTCTTTCCTGTTCTGAACCCGTGCCTGTCGCTGACCTCTGCTGATTCGCTGCCCGACCCAACCATTGCCTGTTTTCTAACTATTATTCCAGATCCTGATTCTGTACTGCGCTGACTGACTGATTATTGACCCCGGGCCTGTTTACTCTACTATACTTTGCTCTAACCCTGTTCCTCCTGTCGATCATTATGGTTCCCTTGTCTGCCCTGATCCTCTCGCCTTGGTTCTCTCTGGCAGCATCGGTGTTGGAGAGGGTTCCTCCCATAGAGAAAGGTGACTGTTATAGGCAGAAGCACCAGCCATGACAGAAACCTTGGGGTCTGTTCTGGGTTTTGGGATACATGGGTTTTGGGATATATGTGATAGAAAGGTTGGTTTAAATCTAAATTATATTCAAGAAATTAGGCATGTATTTAAAATACGTATTGGTCTTTTTCATGCTTTCAGTTTTTCTCTTTCTTTTGAACTTTATCATTGTCATTTTTAATCAAATTGAATATTTTGCACCTATTTACTAAAACATTTTTCAAATTCCAACACTGGCGTTTTCACCAATTTGTTTCATCAGGTCAAAATGGTCAAAACCATTTCAACATATGCGAAGTATTGTTGCAAACATGAAAAAAAAATGAGTGGACCCAGGTGAAAAAAATACAAAAAATCTCAATATAATGGACTTCTATGAGAGAGTTTTTGCTTGGTGAGAAAAGAATTCTTGAATGTGTGCACACAAATAGTAAGGGAGTTATTTATTAAGGTTTCAATTGTGTTTTCCATGAAAATTTGAGTTTTCAATGTTATTTTTTTTTTTTTGGTCAAAACTCAAATGTTTGGGTTAAACGAAAACTTGAATTTTTCGAGATATACCTCAAGTGTGGAAATAGCTTGAATCTGAAAATACACCATCTAAAACCTGTAGAGGTCATATAGGAGTAGCAGCCGAGGTCCCTTGAACCATTTGAAGATGTTAATAGCTTTCATGATCAAGGTTTTTGGTTTTTTTTGGATGATTTTGCCTGAAAATTGGAAGGATTCAAGTTTTTTGGGTTCACAATTCGAAGTCGCTGAATCAAGTTTTTTATTAAATAAGAGACCATTCATTTGCGGTATAAGAACCTCTAAAATTCGACCTTTGATAAATAACCCCCTTAGTGTAGTAAATGCCTAATGAAATTTTTAATCCTGATGAAAAACACTGGCAAAGTATAAGAAGTTTCTCAGATTTTTATATTTAGCCCCTCAGAGTATGTCATGTTTAGACTTGAGTTGTAAGTGTTGCAATGATATTCTCATACATTTAACTATTTCTTTTAAGGCTAGGTCAGAGAACCATTGCATGGAATACATACATATGCTCCTGCTATGCATGTTTTCCTAATGCCATATACTGAAATAGCTTAGTGATGTATAATAACTTCTCACTGTGGGTTAAATCTATGCACTTATTCCAACTTCTAAAGATTTAGAAATTGGTCGGTTATAAATGAACAGTTTATTTGTAGTGTTAATATTTCCTTAAGGAAAGTATAAACAGAATTTGTAATAATGGAAAAAGCTACTTGTACATGAGAAGGAGGAGGACTGGCTTGGAGGTTAAGCACTCTGACCAACACTGGATATCCAGCTGTGGAATCTGGCTTTAATCCCAGAGTCCACTCCTTGGTATGTGACCGTGGATTTAAATAAAATTGACCCTATGGGCCCCCAGGTTTCAAAATAAGTTGACCAAAAACTTACAGATGCAAGAGAATTCACCAATCAGAATGCTGCTGACCAAAATAATTTTTAATATGGAAGAGAATTGACCAGTATCGATTGTCCTTGAAGGACTATTTACTATTTTACTCTAGCCAATGGCTCTGAAGAGCTGAGTAAAACATTTAGGAGCAGATTTATCAAAATGTTTGTTCACATTTGTGAAGATGAAAAAAACCTGAATATCTCAAAGTTGTGCATATTTAAGAAAAAAAATGAAATTTAAAAACTTGATCACTTGAAAATACAACTAGAACACCATAAAATCACATTCTACACTTTGTTTTCAATGAATCTGCAAAATTTCAACAGAATCTTGAAAACTTGACTTCTACATAGATTTGCCAGCTTTTTTGACTTTTTGATGGTTTCTTGAAAAGTTTTAGAAACACGAATTCACGATTATTGCAGTAGAAAACTTGAATCAGCATCCAGTATTCTGGATTGGACTGAACTGTTTTTTTGTGGGTGAAAAGTTTAAAACTTAATAAAAAAGAATTTGGGGGAAAAAAAAACCTTGAATCAAATTTGAATGTTGATAAATCTGCCCTAAGTATTAATATTGCCAAGTATATGCCCCTGCATTTGCTGGACTACAGGTCCCAACATGCTTTAAATCTTGACAGTATACTAAAGCATGGTTGGATTTAAAATACAGCAAAAATTGAGTAAAGTACAGCAGTGCAATTGTGTTTAGTTCCTCTTTAATTTCACAGTGCCCCATTTTATCTATTAAAAGTCAATATGGTTGCTTTGACTGCCTATAAGTACCTTTCCTTTGTGGAAAAATAAGCTATGCAAATTAAAATAAGTTATTACTGTTTATTATGATAGGTATAAAGCTGTTGATTGGAATTCTTATCTTCCACATCCCCTTTTGTAGTATAACAGTGACACTATCGAAAGTAAGAACTTTGCACCGAAGGATGATATTGCTTTTTTTGGCTAAACTGGCTAAATTCTTCTTTTTTTTTTTTTTGCTGCAGCTTTAAGCTGGCCATAGCCGCAAAGATTTCATCGTACGAACCTCCGTTTCTTATGAATCTCCGTTTAATAGGATTTTTGGGGCCGTGTGTGGAGTGTCCCGACATTTTTCATGAGATGGCGATCAGTTGTTCAGTTGATCTGACAGGTTAGAAAATTTCTGTCAGCTACCGATAATATCTCTGCATGTATTGCAGATCTGATGATGTCCGTGGGAGACTGTCACCAGCTTTTGTTGGTCAGAAACTTTCGTATGATTGCTGTCAGGGGCAGAACATAGTTTCATCTGTGCTCTTACTACTTTATTTGATCTGAATGGTTAATGGCAGGCCGGGAGATGGCGCCAAAACGATCGTTCGTCTGATATGAAGGTAAATCTGCACATCTATGGCCAGCTATTACTGGTATAGCTGTTATATTTGATACAAGTCTTATCTTTTGGTCACTTAAGGAAAATGTTATTTTCTTGTCTTCTTGTTTTTCTGTAGGGTTATAACTGGTGCCAAATTATTTTCACCTTGAAATAATGCTCCTGATAATGCCTTGAAGGTATACAAAAATTAAATCAGTAACAATAACCTAATCATCGATCAGATTTTCTTTATCTGTTTTGTACAATTGATCAGAATGTAAAATGTATAAAACAGTTGCAGCTGCATTGAAAATTACCCTGTTGGGGGGTGCTTATCTATCTATCTGTTCCAACCCATTGCCAGTAGGGTAGAGAATCATATTATAAAATATGCACATATCCCCCAGACTTTCTTCTAACAAATGTGGCAGCTGTCATACCCTGACTCCTTATTTCCTTACTGTATCTAAGGCAGAGGAGTGGTAATAATAAGTCAAGAAAGCAGGGGTGACTAGGTTGTAGAAGTAATAAAAAATAATAAGGTGCTCCTTAGTTATGGCCACACCTGTTACTTGCTATAGACATTGTAGGTCTTTATAATATCCCTCATTTCTACATATATATGGGCTGTATAGAATAGGAGAAGCATAAGGAGAATTTCTCTGTTGTATTTTACATAGCGATAGATAAAGGAAATGTGTTTGTTTTATGTATGTATTTAGTTTTTTAGGAAAAGAATAAAGAGGGACTTATTTTTAAACCTCCCTAGCCTGACATTCATACGGTCCATTCTCCTATCACTTATTTGTGAATGCGCACTCCTTCAGTTTTAGGACAGTACGCAGCAGATTTAAATCTCCTGTATGCCTAATTCTAAGATATTGGTAAAAAATGTAGAAGCCGCTAGGTGGCATGCTGCCCCTTTATTTGTGCCACCATATTAAGGGTTTAGAGAGCCCAAAACGAAAACAAAGGGTTTGAGCCCACGCTTTTTTAATTTCAATAATGCAAGATACAACGCTAAATGTTTATAGTGATTATTTGCCATTTCGACTCGTCTGTAGAAAAGCACCATTATTTTTCTATTCTTCGATATATCATTAAAACGCCCTCTTCATATTTCACACTGCTAAGACCCTGTACAAAATGTGGCCCAAAATCTTTGTAATTATTCCATTCTACGAAGGCCAAACTGCTCTGTGCTAAGCAGTTAATGGGACGTGTAAGTCACACATTCCATAACAAAGGAATTTTTATTGATTCTCAACATGCAAATGAAAACATGACTCCTGTTACCTCCTGCAGAGCAAAAGGAGCACAAGTTATATAATTAATTACTTTCAAATAGTAAAGCTTAAAATAACTCTTGACAATATTAACCATGTGCAGACTTTACACAGCATAGTAGGAACTTTAATTTAGAAAAATTGTTTAAAATTTTTATGTTTCATTTTATTTTTTAAGACTCCTTATAAGCACCATTCTTTATAAAAGTGATAGGAATGAGAAACCACCTCTTCAACAGTACAAATATATATTATACAAAGCATTTAATAGCCCACATTCCATTTTATGGGAAAACAACTGAGCTGAGCTGTCATAATTGAGACTGTCCAGCAGAAAACGAGACTGTTGGGAGGTATGAAAATATACAGATTTCTGTTAGTCAACTGGCTGCTCTTGCGTTCCTACTTTGAAAAGTTATTGCAAAGGCTCCTGTTTGAGTGAAATTTCTACTATTCTGCATTCACCCGAATATCACCTATACATTGCACATTGCTTTTGAGTTTATACAATTTTTGCATGTGAAAGGTATCAAAAATTAGAATAGGTTTACTACAGTTGTTACTAAGCGTTATAACACATATGTAAAAAAATTCTTTCCCCATTAGTCAATTTTCAAGAGTTGAAAGAATTATAAGTGAGCCTGACAGAAGGGATCAATAGTTGGATGAAATGTATAAGAAGTTCTTGACACGGGGCTACCCAATACCCATATATTCTGGATAGCGCTATGCATAGAGTAAAACATAGGAGAGAGAAACCCATGGGTCCCCTTTGTCATCCAGCTTAGTCCGAACTGTGATACTGTGGCCAATGTGCTTCGGAGACATTGGGGGATTGACATACCCTGAGATCAAGGAGTTTTTACAACCACCTATTATCTCCTCTCGGAGGGGTAGGAATCGGTACGTTTCAAAACTTGTATACCTGGGGGGCCGGTGCAAACATATATTGGTCCAAGATCATGGGGAATGTTCCACTGTTTATCGGGTAATCAATGCAGTTGTGTCAGCAAAGGTGCGGTTTTTAGTTGTTTTAGTTGTGCTCACCACTAATTTTTAAAACCATTAGGCAGGGGTGCAATGAGGCTGTGACCACAAAATACATATAGTCAAATACAAGATTCCTCTGCACTCAACCCATTATCAATATATTTAAGACAGAGACATTTTGTGCATACTGCTACTAAAAAATGCCTTACCCTTTAAACAACACAGGGATTGTTTGTCCATATATTAATTAGTAGCAGTATGCACAAAATGTCTCTTTCTTAAATATATTGATAATGGGTTGAGTGCAGAGGACCTCTGGTATTTGTCTATATATATATATATATATATATATATCCAAAGAATGAGGTGCACACTGCGAACATTTATAGAAGTAAAAAGTCAAAAATGTTATTTAATACATGTTTAAAAAAAAATAAGCTACTGGTTTATTTGTATGGCCATCCCAAAATGCAGTCCATTTGTAAACGCATTGTTTGATCGGTTTTACCCACATACGATAACCCACAGGGACAAGTGATCATATAAATTACATGAGTAGTTGTACATGTAATGCGTGTCTTATTAAAACCCGTCTGCCCGTCTGGGGATGTAAAAAGCTATTTCCAGGTGTCATAAATCTGCAAGAAGTGCAGCTAGGACATACAAATAAACCATACAAATAAACCAGTAGCTAATCATTTTTTTGCAGTAGGCCATAGATTACCCACATTACGCTATATTGCCATTGATCATATACCACCCCCGAGGAGGGGAGGGGACAGCTCAAAAATGCTGCTTCAGCGTGAAGTGTTTTGGATAAAAAGGCTGAACACTTTGGCACCGGCAGGGTTAAATGAGCATTGCTCGTTCCTTTGTTTTTTGAATCAAAGATAAAAGTTATAATATTAGGAAGTGAATTGTTACCCTGTCATGCCTTAAGATGTTTGCTACATTTCTGTTACATTTATGATACACTGTAGTTGTGGGTAGTACTACAAATGAGGTTAATTATGTTTTCTTCCGTTTTCTGATGTGGTTCAGGTGGTGCCTTGTTTAACCTCGCCGATGGGGTGGAACTTCTCATCACATGTCACACGGGGGCACGGGATTGGGTGAGTGTTGTTGGTTTTACTTATTTATTTGCAAGATGTTTAATGGGCATTATTGGTCTTGACAAAGGTCTTAGGAAAAGACCTGCGGTGCATACTATTTATATAAATATTTCCTGTTTTGCACCCAGGTTATAATAGTAAGGGAAAAAAATGTCAGCACTCACAGGATTTTAAATGAATGTGAAAAGGCTTCATTACCTCAACGCTTTGGTCCCCCATCAGGAGTAAAAGCACACTCTTTTTTTCTCCTGACGAAAGTCCCTGCGGGGGACCAAAACATTAAGGTAATGAAGCCTTTTCACATTCATTTAAAATGCTGCAAGCGCCAACATTTTTTCCCTTACAAGAATTCACAGCAATTATAGTACTATTATGCTACATTATTCTGTCTTCTCTGTTATGTACTTTTATTTTGACACCGACTGCCAGCTGTTATAGTTTCCCTTGAATAAACAATATACACCTGTCCTGTAAATTGACTGCTTGGCACAGGTTCTTCCTTTGTTTGTGGTGCTATGTAGCATTAACCCTAGTCACAGTATGGAATGTCCCACACAAAATGACTTAAGAACATAAACATGAACAATAAAACTTACATCTGTTGGCCAGCACTCGGTGTTGTTGGATGTGTTGTCAAGTGTATTCACTGTCAAACTAGTGGAATGGTCTAAACTATTGCCTGCTAGATCATAGCTCAACGTACTTTAAAGTGATATTGAATAGTCCGTGGGTGTTTTTTTTTATATTCATATGTGTCAATATTTTCTCATAAAAAGTCAAGTTTTCATACATAGGGACTATAATAAATGCTAGTTGTTTAAATTGCAGCAGTCTTTCCTCAGAAAACCTGCAAGAAAAAAATTTGAAATGAACATTAAAAACATTAAGGGGGTTATTTATCAAACTCCGCAAATGTTAATGTGCAGCGAAAATCTAGTAGGGCATAAACGTTTCTCTCTTACATCTCTTATAGCTGAACAGCAGATACTAATTAGTTTGCTTCTCATATGTTTTCTTTTGAAAGTCTCGCAGCCCTAAAGCCATATGATTTGTTAATCACTGGAAGCCAGAAGTGCTCATTTCACATTTTATTTTCCTTACTATAGTGTCAGTTCATATTATAGTAGTAAAGATCATCCTATTAAGCTGTATATTTGGTTTACAAAAATATAACATCTTGACACATTCTTGGCTAGATTAGAGTGTTAATCTGCAAACAATTTACTCTGGTTATTACATCACCTTGAGTGCACGTGTAAAATGGGCAATGTGATTGATGCAGAAATATTACAAATGAATTCATAACATAGATGGTAATATATGAAGCAACACTTACTCCAGGTGTTTAGCGGTCATTTAGACAAGGCATTGATTTGGGGCTTAAAGGTGAAATTCAGATGCACTGAATATGAAAGGAGAGGTGATATGGTGGAACTGCAAGTTTCTGGGTCCACAGTAATATGTTTTATTGCTTCTTTTAGGAAGATAACCTGTTTCATAGAGATGAATGTATATTGAATCCCACTGTGTCTCTATAGCAGAAAAAAAATCTTCTATGCTGCTTTTATTTTGAGAAGACCATAGCAAGCTAGAAAGACGTGTATTAATACACCAATTCATATTCACC
Source organism: Xenopus laevis (assembly GCF_017654675.1). NCBI lineage: Eukaryota > Metazoa > Chordata > Amphibia > Anura > Pipidae > Xenopus > Xenopus laevis. The sequence continues at coordinate 63,800,785 of NC_054375.1, forward strand.
AGTAAATATGAACAGATAAGAACAGAACTAAACCCCAAACCATTGCTTAGATGCTTTTTAGCGTTCATTGTACCGATCATGCCACAATTCCAAAGCTTGTGACACGAATCCATATCTCCTGCCATACAGTATATTTATTGGTATCAATATTTGCTTTGACTTGTCAGCAGTAAAAAACTGTTACTGTATATACGCAGAGAGGAACTTCCTGCTTAGTACTGGAGGAATTTCAGGCTGATTGTTGGTTTCAAGAGAGTTACTGACAGTTGAAAAGAAAGGACACTTCAGGGGTTATTTACTAAAACTAATTTTCTCATATTTTACTAGGAACAATCTTGATCTAACGCCCATTCACAAATTTGGGAAATTTAAACTGAATTTAAAAACTGGAAAAATTTCAGTTTTTATGTATTTTTGAGTTTATTTATTAAGTGATAAAGTATTGGGGTGTTACAAAGAAGGAAAGGTCAGAAATATCCTGAACATGAGGCCAATGAATACAGTTTGTGCTGGCCATACTTTTTGTTTTAATTGGCATGTATGGCTGTAAACAGTGCTAAATAAGGGAACTGATGTTATTCCATGTTTGTTTCTTGTAACTTCTGTTTTTCTGTATGAAAGTACAGATAACATAATTATCTACCTTGCAAGGACCAAACAGAATTGATTGTTGCCCTGTATGGCATGAGTCTGGATGAGTCTGGATGAGTCTAGGTTAAAGGGTTCGAAAAGCAACACTACTATATGGAGCTTTACCACAACAAGTGAAATTACACTTCCAAATATTTGTATTTCACCACTAATCCGTAACTACAGAGAAAGCAGATCCTGCGGTTGCTGGAGGACCCAGGAGTGTAGTGGGCCTAGAAAACCCCTAATTAATGAGCAATTTCAAAATATCTTGATAGAACTTGATACAACTTACCAATATTTTGGGGCCCTACATTGTAAAAGTAACATCTAGCTACACCACTGTGTTTTAAAAGTTTCTCACCTGTTTTGTAGTTGTTCCTTTGATGTGCTTCTAAAACTCCTAATTTGAATACAGCCAAGTTTCTCAAGGGCTGTTGGAACACAGCACAATCACTGTATCCTAATATCCCTCACTAGGTCGTCCTTGTGTCATGCAAAGACTTCTTGTGCCATGAAATACACTCAATTTAATTTTATTTTTGATATCCTGGCATATCCGGCTCAATATTGGTCTCAAAATTATATTTTAATAAAGAGATATATGTATAGATTTATGGAAGGTATATTATAAAAGCATGGGATACCTTAACTAGTATTTGGGAATCGGGAGTATTCCTGATGAAGATATTTCCTACCATATGGAAAATCTATCAAAACACATTTAAGAACGTTTGCTACACATCTATCACTATCAGACATTAACAAATCACTGAAGTTCTGGAACTATACACTTTGCAATTCAAACCCATCTTGAGAAATTGACAGTTTAATTTGTCTTTTTGGTACCTAGCATCCCCTAATACATATTTTAAAATATTTTTAGCATGAGGTAATAAAATGTTTGAACAAGAAACAGAAAGGTGTTCTGATGTTGTTCTGCTCAGGAAATATATAGGAAAGGGCATCTGATGCTTCTGATCTCTTTCCTGAGAAGAGCAACATCAGAATACTTCTCTGTTTTTCTTCTGAAGGTATTTCCTTTTCAGTGTCTTTGTACAATTACAGGAACTGACCAGCATTTGTTACAAAATTCATTATATTGGCAGTTAATCCTACAGGAAATCACATGAGACCAGAGATTAGTGGGTTTAAATAGGCAGTGACAGAAACTGAATGCTTCAATACTTTATAAATAAGGCCCTACATATTTAAAACTGTTAAGGAAAAAGGCAATTTGAGCAAAAATTTGTTAAACATCCACTACACTAGATTTGTTTTATCATAAACATAATTTATCATAAACATAATTGCCTTTTAAATCTTTGATGTCTGTTACAGTTATGAAATTTGGAAATCATACTTGCATACATTTTTTGTCCTTTATTGATAAGCAACTGAACTTTGAGTCAAATAAGTTTTTCAGTGGATATGTCCACATATTTGGCTTACCGATGACTTGTCAAAAAAATTATAAAAATAATCTGAGCCTTGTCTGCATAATTGAAATTGATAGATAAGTTAAATAATGTATAGAGCTATGTTGGTTTTCTTTCAACTTTCCTTTACATTTCTGACATCATATTATGTCACACCATTATCTTTGTTTATTTATAGAGTGTCAAGCAAGGTCTGCATAGTACAACAGTGCATGACGCAAGCCTCACCCTAAGGAACTAAATATTACTTTTGCCATCATGCTAGTGCTTTGATTCTAACCCTTTGATTTGTTTTCCAGTTTATACTGCATATGGATAATGTCTGCCGTGGTTCATTCAAGGGAAAATCTATCTTATTATTAAACTTCTTTGTACAAGATTTGTTCAGTACAATATGAGCTGCCATATTAGTTTCTCTGTGGAGCCTCTCTTTTATACAGTGACGAAAAGTTGTAGAAATGTAATTTGGATTTACTTATTTCAGGTATGGGATCCGTTATCCTGAAACCCATTATCCAGAAGTTCTGATTTATGGGAAGGCCATCTTCCATAGACTCCATTTTAATTAAATAATTCTAATTTTTAAAAACAATTTCCTTTTTCTCTGTAATAATAAAACCGTACCTTGTATTTAATTCCAGCTAAGGTACTTTTAATCCTTATTGGAAGCAAAACAATATTATTGGGTTTATTTAATGTTTAAATGATTTTTAGCAGACAACGTATGGAGATCCAAAATATGGAAAGATCCCTTATCCAGAAAACCCAAGGTCCCTAGAATTCTGGCTAACAGGTTCCATACCTGTACAATAAAAGTTGATCTTTCCAGTCTTAGCAAAAACCATACAGTGTAATAGGTATACTTGGATACTTCACCTCCGGCTGGGTATGACTGGGTCATGATTGCAGGACAGTTACCTTTTTGTTCAGTGTTATTTTGAGAGAACTGGCCAAGTTTTCCTTCTGTCTGAACCCAGGATATTCCCATATCAGGAGCTGTACTGATGTTATATATAAGGGTTTGTGAAACTCAAGGTGTGCTTAAGTAATGACAGGAGCTGTATTTGGGTGCATAATGAATGGTTGGACAACTGGAGATTATTTAGCATAACATTCATTATATATTTATAAAGTTGCAATGTATAAGTAAAACTAAAGTCAGAGCATGTAACCTGCATCCAGGTTATATATATATATATATATATATATATATATATATATATATATATATATATATATATATATATATATATATATATATATATATATATATATATATAAATTTAAAAGGTAACTTTGTGTCTGCATCTTACACTGACTTAAGCAATGGAGAGATCTTTTAAAATCCCTGATTTACTAGGACATAACCAAATGTTTCCACACCAACAGCTGAATGAAATCTGAATAGTTATAAGTTAGTAAAAGACGCTTAGTGGTCAATTTACGAACATTCGATTTCTATTCTTTTCATGAATCATATTTTTGTTTGTGCATTTGTGTTTTCATTTATTTCGCTTCAACTCTAAAAAATCAAGATTTATAAAGTGTAAAAACCACAAAAAACTGTAATACAAAACTTCAGCAAGTAAAAGCAGTCAATGGGGGGAGCTGCACTGATCCCATTGGACAATCTCTCAGGGAACTATTTAAGATTTTAGCAATCTTTAAGGAAAGCCTATGAGTTAAAAAAAAAAAAAAACTCACTGGGTTTTGGGCCCAATAACCTAGTCAATCTTAATCTTTAATCAATCTTTAAAAAAAGGTTTTGGCAGGCTTAAGCTTTGTCAGGCATGTCCAAAGTCAGGCCTGCGGGTCAATTGTGGCCTGTTTTCAAATTTACACTGGCCCTCAGCCTCCATCATGAAATTAATAATAATGTGGCCTGCCAGCACAGTGCGATCAGGAATCGCGTAGCCGTAGCATTAATATTTGGGCACATTAGTGAAATGATCTGCCACTGGGTCTACACTGCTGCCTTTGTGCTGAAGGTGTTAGCAATAGGGCTGAAGGTGTCAATAGACGTACAAACGTGCCAGTACAGTTAACAAAAGAAGTATGCGAGAGCGGCACGTCACTACGTGCCAGTACGTGTGTACATAGCTCACAACTGTCCCATTTTTAGAGGGACAGTCCTCTTTTGACAGCTCAACCTGCAGTCCCTCATTTGTACTGGAAAATCCAGTTTTTCTCTGCACTGAACACTCAAGTGACTTTTGGCAGAGAGCCCAAAAAGCCACAACAGAAGATAAGATACTTTTGTAACAATTCAAATGTATCTAGATAAGCAAATAAATAATTGTTAGTTGGAGTGTAGCACAACAGTAACTGGGAAAATGCTGTAAAGTATCCTGCATGGTTTGGGGTTTGTATCCGTGCATGTGATGGAGTGCACATATTTGGGGATATGTCCATCATACTTGGCCAGTTGCATCATAGCAAAATAGTCAAAGGAAAGTCATAGCACTTCACCACTTCTTGCTGTGCAATTATTCCTTTATTTAAATTAGGTTTGCCACTCACAAAACAATGTTTTGGGGGGGTTTTACACCTCCCTTCATCAGGTGACATTACTATGTGATGATGTGGCGTACGTCTAGGAACAGCACCACCGTGTATGTCAATACCCAAGGAGTGTAAGTAGTGCTCCCTATATTTTTGTTTGTGGCAGTTGCATCATAGCACATGCATTTTGGTATGTGTTGTTGCTACATTTGTGTGGTCGAATAATTGAGTGTTTGTACTAGGATACGCTTTTGTCCTGGCACAGTTTCGTGAGGACATTTGTGGATTAGCCGTTAAGCAAAATATTTTTGCAAAATTGTGCTAGAATTTCTCCATGTGGTCTGTTTTGCTAGAAAAAAAAAACCCCTTCCAGCAGATGTCTTTATTAATCAGCCTCTTGCCTTCCACATCAACCAATGGGATTGGAGCCTGATTTGCAGAATGCCTGGGAAACAAATATCTAGATAGTACTATATTGATGGAGAAGTCACCACCAGTTTTGAAAGAAATTGGCAATACAGGAGCCTTTTTTTCCTATGAAGAACAGTTGTAGAAAGTGCAAAACAGCTTCTCTAACAAGGTAGGGCAAGGACTGTATGCTGTTGCACAGCTAAAAATGCCTTAACCACAATGTAATTTTGCTTTCCCCTTGACTCCAATGCATTTGAGTGCACCTTTCCTACAAACTAATATTTGTATGCCTTTTATTTGAGGCAGTGTTCAGGAAACAACATATCAAACCAAACCATCAAAGTCATGTAGCCAAAGAATCTGAAGAATGAAGTGTGTGACAGGTTCATAACCCACCCCCTTAGAGATCAATAATGAAGCAATGTAAGCAAACCCACCTCTGCAAGGTAGTTAGGGAAATTACTCACATGCGTCTTCATGCCTTGATCACATATTTTCTATGATCACCTGGTACAACAATCTGCATTGTCTGTTATTTCACATGTAAGTGGTCTGTCCTTAAACAAACATATTATTCATTGCCAATAACAGTACAGAGCAACTAGTGTGAGAGATTACAGTTGTGGTTAACAAAGCTCATTGGAATTGAGAAATAGCACACCTACACAATTCTAACACACTGTGAAGAATTAGCTGCTTAACCAAGTATAAACTAACAATTAAGAAAGTCTACAGAATCTGCACTGAAAGAGCAAACAATCCTCTTATACTGTTATTTCTGGGGATTTGTGGATTCTCATGCCTGTCTAAAGCTACACAAATAATAAGAGGCATGTATATAATTCTGAAGTATGAAACTATATTTCTGGCTTATCTATAAAGAAATCGGTTGTGTGGAGATCCTAAATATAAAATATGTATCAGGGCCAATGGATCAAAATTGCACCAGACAGTATCTGATGAGGACATAGTGATGTAGTTCAGCTGCTTGGAAGTGGCTTGAATAATACATATATAGTCCTTGAAAGGGAAGAGAATTGCACAGAGACCAGTGCATGATTTACATGCAGGACAGAATCCTTTATCTTGATATGTTTATGATAAATTGCTACAGGACAGTGTGGGGGGGGGAACATGGACAAAGTTTTCATATTTTCTTTATAGTTGATAAGTTGAGTCCGAATGATCATGTACATATTCTGAAGCTTTGACACAATGTGATCTCTCTGCTCCATAATATATTCTTTTACTATTGCTTTACTACAGTACATGCCTTAAAAAGTCATGGCTGAACTCCTCGTCTGTAGGGACTTTTATCCCAGGAAAATCAGATTGGTCATTGCATCCACTTCATTCTGTCAATTTGCAGAGAGTTTTAAGGACAAGTAAAGAAAATAATTTTTCTGATTTTGAGCAAGAAGCCGACTTTTGATTTCATCTTATACCATCAACAACAGTCTCTTCATGTTCAAATTCACACATTAATTAGAATTAAAAAAATAATCCAACTGTGATGAGATTCCCATCACTTACAGAGCTCCTTCAGTCAGGGCTGATTAACTACAAGTTTCTGTCATTAGCAATGGGTCAAAGAGCATGGCAGGGTGTATAGAGTAACAGCATCGGCAAACTTGATCAATTCTGACTGTAGTTTCATCTTTAAAACTCTCACCCTGTTCAATCGCTTCACACCATTGTGCTTACTCCAGCAAATCACTGTGATGATGCTGAAGTTTAATTTCACTGCAGCTAAATACCATCAGCCAAGTAAGAACCACAATTTACATTAACTGATTCATAAGTGCAGAAGTTCCTGTGGGCTTTCAGGGTGAAGAACCATTCTACTTCTGTCACAATGCCAGTCCTGCCAGCTTCAGTCTCTGGAATATACAATATGTGGCATATAATAGTGCAGTCTGTATCACATACCTTGTAGTCCATTTTACTTCTGCAATATAGAGGCTATTTCTGACTGCTTTTTGCCAGCTTTATCAAAATGGAAATCACCTCTTTGTTGCAGAAGCATAATAGACTGAGAGGCCTGAAAAGAGACAGGTAGAGTTAGTAAAGCATCAGAGAAAAACACTGCACTCAAAGTGCCTTAATAGCTTGCTGTGAAGCTTCTGCCCTGCCAGGTCACAGGAGCAGACTGGTACAAATTTGCACACAGAGGTCCTGAAATGGGTCCACTTCCTTGAGAGAAGAAATAGGAACCTTACCTTGAAGGGCACCTGTTGGGCAAAAATATTATCCCCAACCAAAGGAGCCGGCTAATAGAGCCCACACTCCAGTTGGGGGTAACAGTCTTTTTTTTTTTTAAAAAAAAAATTGCCTTTTTAAGCTCTGCAATTACGTATATAATATCTGACCGGTTGGAGAAGCTCCTTTCCATATGCTACAACTGTTCTTAAAAGAAATGAAAAAAAGGCTCCCATGTTGCCAATACTTCCGTACACATTGCCTGGTCAGCTCTTTAAATACAGGTGAAGGGACAACTCCTTAAATAGGAGCAGGGGAGTGTTTCAATCATATCTAGCAGATGAAACTATAAATTGTACAGCAAAACGGCACTAGGTGAAAATGTAGGCTCATCATTAATGATGAGTCCATACTGTTCCTACTGGGCCTACAACCTCAACCTGCACTCCAGGACTGCCACTTTTAGTCTGGAACAAATAAGCATTTTTTTTCAATATTCTAACCTATTCCCTGCTATACAATCATGGAAACAAGATAGACGCATGAGTAACCTGTAGGTCTCTTAACGTAACATAAAAGTTAGCTTCAAAGGAGAAGGAAAGTCTAAAAACAACATTATCTCAAAAACCTAGCCTTAATATAGTCAGAAACATGTTTCCCTAACTCACCGTCCTGTTGCTTAGTTTGCCTATGAAATGGCAAAGTCGTGTCACTGAATGCTGTACCTGTTCCAAGCCTGTGCAGCTTCCTTTTCTCCCTGAACATAGATTTCCCCGGGCAAAGACATGCGCACTTCACAGCAGAGAGCTCCATTCTTCATTTGCATATTGAGCTTGAACGTGCAGAAATGCTTGACGCCGTTAGCCCCACCCACTTAATCCACATTTGCATCGTAACTTTTTCCATTGAAGCTAACCTCCCCTCTATGTTTCAAGTGGTTTGCTGTGAAGTAAGCACAGACATGTGGGAGTTATTTAATAGCAGGAGCCTAAAATGAAAGGTAGATTTACGATCTCCACACTGTTAGTGTATACACAATGCGCAGCAGCTTTGATTGTGTGTCAACCGAAGTGAAAAAAAAAATGAACGCATACGCAATGTGGAGGAGCTGGGGGGGGAAGTGACATCACCGATTTGAAAATGGCACCGGCAATCTCCTGCATAAAGAAGACACTTATAAGACGCGTAACTTCTAAATAGATCTGAACAGAGAAGCGCTAATACAGCGACTCAGGAGGCACATGTATGTTAAATCTTTTAGTGCCATTTTTGTTGAGAACCTTTCCTTCTCCTTTAAGCTGCAAAATCCTTTGGAGGTATTACATTACTCTTTAGTTAAACGCAACATATATTATTAGGTACTTGATAATATCCAACAGTTTGCCCATGAATCTCAAGTCAATATGCCAGCTTACCTTTGTAGATATCCTCCCATTTTCACTCATCCATGAAGGCAGGGGCAAAACCACCACCCAAAATATTGGGGCAATGGAGCTGCAATAGAAGCTAGGATGCGTTTACCCCAAATATTCATTCATAGAGTATGTCATACTGAGCCAACCATATCTTCATATGAAGCAGTAGTGAAAGATATATATATATATATATATATATATATATATATATATATATATATATATATATATATATATATATATATATATATATATATATACAAGGTCCTTTTCTCAAGGATAATTACATTATATGAAGCACATTTGACCCTTGCACCCAAAATTGTCTTCGATCCGGTTAGAGTGCAGGCACTGGACTCATATATTTCTATGTGTGTGTGTGTGTGTGTGTGTGTGTGTATGTGTATATATATATATATATATATATATATATATATAAATAATATGTGTGTGTGTGTATGTATGTGTTATGTATAATAAGTAATTAATGCAAGCTCTTCACAATACTCAAACTAATGAGGAAGATACATTTGATTAAAAATAGCTCACTAATAGGAAGTGGGTGTCTTCTTCACTTTAATAAACCTCTCCTTATATTTCCCCTAAACTGCTAGTTCATTTTATACATCATCTGCCAAAACAAACATTAAAAGTGGATTAATGTCATAGCCTAGTTACTGGAATTTTCTTGAACATTTTGGCAAAAGATGTGATTTTTATCTAGTTAGTCATATTTATCACGATATTTTGCTGTTTGAGAGCAGAGGATATGATTCATCATGCTTGATCTCCTTGGATATAATTACACATTCTGCAGACATTCATTTGGCCGTGTTCTAATTAAGATCAAGAGTTATGGAGCAGATTCTGATCAGATGTGAAGTGACACAAGGGTGACCTTTGCATTCCCCTCTCATCTCTGAATTAGAGGAACTTTCTCAGGGGTCATTATATGTTTAGTACAATTCGAAGATATAGAATCCTACATACAGCTTACAAGAAAATGTCTATGGTGATTATTAGTCTGAATATTAGATCCTTGAGAAAATTTTAATAAAGAACACTGTTGACCCAATGCAAGATTCCATTTGTAGTTTTGCAAAGTTTGCCCCATTCAGTAAAAGAGCAACCCAACAGCAGCTGGCTTTTATTAATTAAAATGAAAAATGGTTAAAGGACAATAAAGAGGTTAATCACTGGAGGGGTGCCAATTTGTTAGGTACCCCCCAATGTTTATTGTCATTAACTTCAGACCCTGGAGAGTGATGCTACTAATTGTTGAAAATGCACCGGCCTGGGGAACTACCCTAGTGAGCTCAGCACCACTATCTCGTCTCCTGTCATAGGGATCCGTTGCTGCTGCCCTGAGTTGTGCACATGGGTAATAGTGTAAAACTGGAACTGAGGAACTAAAAGATTACATTTTTTACCTACCAGACCTACTCACATCCCAAGGTAGTAGAAAAGTTTACAGGGACAGGAAACAAGATGGTCGTACAGCATTCAGTATAATAGTACCCTGGGCTGGTGCATTTTTTAGAGAAGATGGTTTTAGATTAATGATTATGACTAGATTAAGTCTTTCCTTGTGCACTAAAACTGGACTGAGGGAAACAGCAGCCACTTTAAGGGGATTTTCCATGTACTAATTCCATATTATACATGCTAGGTTACATCAGCCAATGGGGAAAATTCACTTAAGGGCGAATTTTCGCTACGGAAGGCTTTGTGCCACTCCACGCCACTTGGGCAGATGTTAATTTGCAGCACATATGCTAATTCATCAAAATGTGAAGTTATGTCTTGGCAGCCGAACGCTGGCAACGTTTCACTAGCGTGACAAAAGAGATCATCTAATATCCTTGCCCACCCTAAATCAATTGTGTAATGCCCCTCAAATGGTTAAAAAAATATTAAATTATTTATTTAATATTTCAATATTAAAACAAAAATATTTAACAGTTACAACTTTTAAACACAATCCCACTTTAAAATATGAAAAAACGCCAGATTCTTTTTCATTTTTATAACTTTTCAGCATACAGGATATGATGTCACTGACATAAGGATCTAGGGGTTTTTGTAGATAACAAGTTGTATCTTGCATAAAAAAGGGCATTAACTCAAGGGATGAAAACATAATTATGGCTCTTTATAGGTCCCTGGTGGGGCCTCCTCTGGAGTATGCAGTGCAGTTTTGGACTCCAGTCCTTAAGAGGGATATAAATGAGCTGGAGAGAGTGCAGAGATGTGCAACTAAATTGAGGGACGGAAGACTTAAATTATGAGTCAACTGTCAAGGTTGGGGTTGTTTTCTCTGAAAAAAAGGCACTTGTGAGGGGACATGATTACACTTTACAAGTACATTAGAGGACATTATAGACAAATAGCAGGGGACCTTTTTACCCATAAAGTGGATCACCATACCAGAGGCCACCCCTTTAGACTAGAAGAAAAGAACTTTCATTTGAAGCAACGGAGGGGGTTCTTCACAGTCAGGTTGTGGAATGCACTGCCAGGTGATGTTGTGATGGCTGATTCAGTTAATGCCTTTAAAGGAAAACTATACCCCCAAAATGAACACTTAAGCAACAGATAGCACGGCCGGAACTAGGAGTAGGCAGAGTAGGCACGTGCCTAGGGCGCAAAGCTGGGGGGGCGGCAGGCACGTACCTGCTCTGTCGCCTACCCCATGTCCGGTCCCCTCTTTTCCCGACTACGCGTGCCAGTTCGGCATCTTCTTGTGCTACCGCGCATGCGCACACTCCGATTCACACTTCAGCGCTTCCGTGCATGCCGATGTGCACGAGCGCGAACTTGCGCATTCGCATAAGGTCACCAATTTGCGCATGCGCGCAATCAGCCGGCACCGTGGCCGGGCAGGTTGCCTAGGGCGCCTGCCCGGTCTGGCCCAGCTCTGACAGATAGTTCATATCATATTAAGTGGCATATTAAAGAATCTTATCAAACTGGAATATATATTTAAGTAAATATTGCCCTTTTACATCTCTTGCCTTGAGCCACCATTTCGTGATGGTCTGTGTGCTGCCTCAGAGATCACCTGGCCAGAAACACTACAACACAAACTGTAACCAGGGGCGATCCTGGCCCCTCCGCTGCCTTAGGCAGCAGCAGTTGCTGCTGCCCCCCCTCCCCCGGAAATTCGCTCTTAAAGTACCAGGAGCAGCATTTTTGCTGCCCCTGGTACCTAGTGGGGTGCTGCCGCCTGAGGCGACAGCCTCAACTCGCCTCATTGGCGAAGCACCCCTGACTGTAACAGGAAGAAGTGTGGAAGCAAAAGACACAACTCTGTCTGTTAATTGGCTCATGTGACCTAACATGTATGGTTTGTTGGTATGTTTGTGAGTACAGTGAATCCTACGATCCCAGGGGGCGGCCCTTATTTTTTAAAATGGCAATTTTCTATTTATGTTTACCCAATGGCACATACGACTAGAAAAGTATATTATTATGAATGAAAATGGTTTATTTACACAAAGCAGGATTTTACATATGAGCTGTTTTATGCAATATCTTTTTATAGAGACCTACATTGTTTGGGGGGTATAGTTTTCCTTTAAGAATGGCTTGGATGATTTTTTGGACAGACAGAATATCAAAGGCTATTGTGATACTAAACTCTATAGTTAGTATAGGTATGGGTATATAGAATTTAATTAAAAGTAGGGAGGGGTGTGTGTATGGATGCTGGGTTTTCATTTGGAGGGGTTGAACTTGATGGACTTTGTCTTTTTTCAACCCAATTTAACTATGTAACTATAAGATTGAGGAGGCTGTAGCTTTATCTTATCTGTTTGCTTTGTTCAAGGGGTAACGTAATGGAAAATTTTTCGAGTAACGATCATTCGTCTGAGCGAAAATTCACCTGGAGAAAGGGTGCGAAACGTCTTTAGCGATGTACTCTTTCGGTAGCGAACTGTCCTTTATGCCTGTTAGTGAATTAGCGATGTCCCTGTAGATTTCTATATTTTACTCCCACACTTCTTCATGTTACAATTGCATTATTTCCCGTCAGATGATCTCTAAGGAGCACACAGATCATCACAAAATGGTGGCTCAATGTAAAAGGAACCGGTGGTGGTTTTGCCATAGACTCCAATGAGTGAAAAAACTTTGTTTGCATGTCGCCCATTGACTTCAATCATATAGCAAATTGTTCCCTATTTTGCAATTTTTGACTAAATGAAATGAATCAGATTCGCCCATCACTAATTATATTTTGACATCGTACAGAATATACTCTTATTCATGTCCAAATGGATTAACAGAAAATGGTGCTGAATGTGTAACAGAATTCGGTTTGCAATGTACCGCTTTGATTTCAATAAGGAACTGAAATATGAATAGGGGAGGGTCTGAATAGAAAGATGAATAATAAAAGTAATAATCACAAATTTGTAGCCTTACAGAGCATTTGTTTTTAGATGGGGTCAGTGACTCCTCATTTGAAAGCTTGAGTCAGAAGAGGAAGGCTAATAATTAAACTCGTGAAAAATAAATAAAGACCAATTGAAAAATTGCTTAGTTTAGCCAAATGATAGGAGCAGCTTTACAACTAGTCTAACTTACTAGAATGGGGTAGCACAATCCCAATCACATCCTGTGAAATAAATTATTTTTGTAAAGTATTACAAATTACTGCAGCATATAACTATTATATATAACTATATAATAGTTTTGGTAACGTTCCTTCTTGTTTTTATTTTGGTGTTTATAACAAAAAGTTGTGGAACATATATAAAAACCTGCAATCATAGCAGAAAGGTCAGTAAATCAAACTTAACTTTATTACTGATTCTTGTTTTTTTTAACCTTATATACATTTTTGCTTTCTACTTTCTACTACAGTCATACAGCACTCTGGGCATAGTGTTAATTTTTATGATTTTATTCAACAAAAACCCAAGAGATAGGTTTGTCAAGTTTCTAAGGTCTTTCTTCATTTTAGCTGTAAGATCTCTTTGGTTGACAGAGGTCCAGAGGGCAAGAAGGAGCTAGATTCTCCACCTCCACATGCGGCATAGGTGGACGGTGGAGAGTCTAGCTCCCACTTAGTTCCCCACGTAGATAGGCAGGCTTGCACGTGTGGGAATATTGGAAGGGAGGGTATGGGAAGTGTGCTCCGATTAACTATTAGCATTATGTAATCTAATAATGAAAATCTACTGTATGTAAAAGAGTTACTACAATTTATCCACCGTTCCACTCGGTTTTTAAATTGTGTGGTTTTAAGGACATGGTCCTGCACTGCTTTAAGTTTGTAAAGCAGTGTGTCTGTATGTGAATGGGCAAATAGTTTTATTTAAACACTAAATAAAAGTTAAGTTTAGGGTAAGGTCACACTGGGCGATTCGGGGAGATTGTAGCCTGGCAACTAATCGCCTCGTCTTTGCCTCTCCCCGAACGCCTTCCCTCACTCTTGTGCTGGCTAACATTAAAAATCGTAAGCGCTAAAGCACGCGCGGCGATTCATTTTCCGAAGTTGCCTCGCGAGGAAAGACACTTATAACAGTGTCCACAAAATGGCTCCTACCTGCTTGCTATAATTATGAATTCCCACACTGAAGGAAACAAGATTCATATAATTTATATAGTGTAATTTAAGTTCTATTGCTTGACTAATGTGATAAAATAGGAATGGGAATAATTTTTAGATAAATATATTATATACTTTAATTAAAACAGGGGGGAGCCCCCCCACCTTACTTCCTTTACCTCAAGCAGTTTTGTTTCTTTCCCTATAAAAGCAGCTGACGACTGTGTTGAGATTTGTACCCACAGACCCAGTACAGTCTGCATAGTCTTTCTGTATAGACTTGTATGGCAGATATTATTTGACTTGTGCTGTTTTGATAATTTGACAATCCCTAAATTTAACCTTCCAACTGAAGCCCAAACCACACTGAGCATGTACCTAGTCTTGGTCTTGCAAAGTTACAAGATGACAGCCCCCTGGGGCCAACTTTGAAAGCATACATCATTTGTTTAATTAGGCTTCTGGTGCAGTAAGTTCATGTTTATGTTTAGTGTACAAAATACAGAATTTCTAGCATTATTCTATTTTAGACATTAGTTCCCCTTTAATCAAGTCAAGGTTCTGCGTTCTATCAGATTAATGTCAAACGGGACTGATTCTCAGCATTTGTATAAGCATGGGGCGAGAATCAACCAATCTTCTGGCATCCACTCATTTATGTGTCTGCACCCAGAGACACTGTTTGGGCCTGGGTATAAGCATGGGGGAAGAATCAACCAATCTGCAGTGTCTGCACCCAGAGACACAGCATGTCATCTTTAAGGAGTGCCTTGTTGAGATGCTTGACAAAGGGGTTGCATCCACAAATAAACGAGCAAGGGTTTCCCTGCTAGAAATATCCTGTTGTGCAGGTGATTTTTCTCTTCTCTCCTTGTTGAGACACCACATGGAATTTTTTGGTGTTGCTGCTGGGTTTGGAGGGATAAAATAATCACTGAGTGGTCAGACCAGGTTCTGGTAGCTATTACACCTTTTTGTAGTAAATTATGGGAGACATAAATATAATGAATTCAAGAGTATGCATGGTGTCCATGTGAGTACAAGTAGTAATGCATTTCTGTTTAGTACAGAATGTGCCAAGGATCAGTTCATTGTAAAAACTGCAGCAATTTTTTTTACAGTATACAGTAAGGCTATAGTTAGCAGTATAACAGTGCAGAGAAGGGTCAAACATTAGATTAAAATCACCCCCACACACACACAATCTGTGTGCTTACTGCGAAGGACAAAAGGGAATCTACATTCAAAGGAAGTTTTTGTGATTGGTCCAAGTTGAGGAGGTATAGCCTAGCAAGGAGCCTTTCAGGAATAAATGTACTAATGGGAAATGTCATTATGGGAATAAAATATTGTCCATTAAACAGTTTTGTCCTATCTCCTTAAAATATCGTCATAACAGTAAATAAATCAATCTATCTGATATAATTGGTTATTTGGCTTCCTCGTCAAATGGAGTAGATTAAATTGAAGAATGAAGTGATCCTGTATGTTAGGTATACCTCTTCCCATTGATATAATGTAATTCAGCTCCTCAAGAAACATTCTGACTCCTCATTAATTCCTTCAGATAACATGTTTATTAAGAACAACAAATAAAAAACATATATATTTAGGAAAGGGGAAAATTCAGGATCTAGGTTAGGGTTATCCTAATCGATGGTTATGATGTATTGCTTGATCTTTGATTGGTCACCAGTAGTGCCTTCTTTATCCATCATTCTGATAGGATCAGTTCTCTTCATTTTGATTAAGTTTAGCAGTGTAAAGGCAGATTAACACCAGTTAAAACAGATGCAACATCTGCAAATTCTGGCTCAGGTATCAGATTCTACTGAGTGGCACCGGAAACACGATGTTACATTGAAGATAATTTTGTTTTTCATAGACTTCCCACTCTTCTTCTTATTTGACCTGGTGGCTCTGTCCCTGAGACTTTGTATGAATCTTGAGAAGCTGCTCTTCTTCTTCTTCACAGACATAGGGACATCTGCTGCTGCCTGGCTCACAGTGGGCACTGAAGGCAGAACACTGTTATTCATATCCGTATTATAGTCAGAGCCACTCCTCATACAGGGAATTTCTGTATGGCCAGCCACACTGTTCCCTTGTGAAAGACCATCAACAAGGATCATTTTCTGCCTGATATCTATAATTGTAGGATATAATGAGGCCACTGTCTTCTCAGAAGAGTCTCCTGGCTCTACAATCTCCTGGACTGACTTTATTGGCTCCTCAATATCTTGAGCAGGATTTTCTGGCTCCAGGTCCACTATGAGTTGTGGTACTAGGTTAAATGTTACTTTTTTGCATTTCTTTTCGCCAGTTTTCTTTGTTTTGGCTGGTTTTGCTTCTTTGTTGGTTGCCTCCTTTACCGTGTATATATCGTACAAGTCAGAAACTGTTGCTGATATAAACTGCATGACAGTTCGGCCAGTATTTATCAGTTGCCTTATAGTCACCTGTACAGAAAGATAAGACACACATGATACATGCTGTTATTGTTTATGGGGATAATATGGGAATTAGTTCATTAGGGTCTGTGTTTATCCTGCTCTAAATTACCCCTGATTATAAGTGTACTCACCTTGCTCCACAGACGTAATCCAACAATGCTCACAAAAATCACCATAGCATTGCTGAGGCAAAGGATTAGTACTCTACTAACTCTCTGGACGGCTTCTAGCTCAGCCTCTGTCGGGTTAACTTTGCTTGAAAAGAAGATCCTGTAGACATCATGGAACATATTGGACACTAAGCCCCAGGAGGGTACTATGATGTCTCCAATTTTAACAATAATCAGCCAGAGAAAAACGCAGAAACTCAGCTCTCTGCGTAAGTAAAAACAAATCAGGAAAATCCACAGGAAAATATCAGCACCCATGAAAAATAGGATTTCATCAGTCTGTGCATCCGTCTGCCTGATTGGTTTGGAGTTATGGCGAGGCTTTTGTCTTTGATCCATTGCACTTCCATAACAAACATGGGGAATTAGTAAACTGCAGAATAAAATCCAGTAAATAAATCTAAATTGGTTCATTTTGAAAATAAAAGATAAGATAAAAAGATAAAACGCGAGCAAAAAGTAGGATAGATCCATCTCTACTCAATGCCAACGACGCTCTGCCAGTGGTACAGCCCGAGATCATCTGGAAAATGTTAGTCATTGTGATGTCATAGTTCAGTTGTGTAGTAGAAGTTGTTGTTGCTATGGGAACACGATCATGAAATGAAAACATACAAGTCAAGTGGATTTTATTGTCATTTCATCCATATACAGTAAATACAGTACATAGTAGAAATTAAATGGCGTGATAATAAAGAACCCTGTTCTTTTGTTATAAGTTTGCAAGCACTTAACAGATCTACAAATCTTAAACATCAGTGAGAGACTATTTTACTTTACATTACAGAGCATATCTAGTCAATACAGTGTGCATATACTATTACATGTAAATCATCATTTTTGTTTTACAGAAAGATAACAGATCTTGTTGTTTTGCACATAAAAAACAAAATGTGATACATCTTTAATGGACAGCGATATAGAAGCAAGGTGCAGACTAGTCTACATTTAGATCTACCCCCTTTGCCTGAGTGGCCCATTTTTGTAGATATAAAAAGCCATTCTGTAGTGCAGTGTTTTAAAGGAGCGGTTAACCTTTAGTATGTTATGGAATGGCTAATTCTAATCATCTTTTCAATTGGTCTGCATTATTTATTTTGTAAGGTTTTTTTTAACAATTTAGCTTCTTCTTCTGACACTTTCCAGCTTTCAAATAGGGATCATTGACCCCAACTAAAAATCAAATGCTTTGTAAGGCTACTAATTTATTGCTACTTTTTACTACTTATCTTTCTATTCACACCTCTCCTATCCATATTCCTGTATCGTATTCAAATCAGTGCATAGTTATTAGGGTAATTAGGACCTTAGCAACCAGATTGCTGAAAATACAAACTAGAGGACTGCTGAATAAAAAGCTAAATAACTAAAAAACCAAAAATAAAAAATGAAAACCAATTGTATATTGTCTCAGAATATCACTCTACAATTCTACATCAAACTAAAACTTAACTCAACCCCTTTAAGACCCCCCCCCTTCTTTGGTGGAGCTGATTCAACATAAGCTAGAGTTTGTGTATTACATGAACTGTAATACAAGTGTTTTTATTTTATGCCACATGGTCCCAGCTTCTACATTTTCTCCTTTAGTAATAAACCAGCAGTGGCTTCCCCTTCTTAACTGGGCCCAGCAGTGTACCACCTAAATGAGTTGCTTAATGATGCCATATTGCAGTGGGTCTGGCTGCAGATTGTGTTCAGGGTGAACTCCTTGTATGTGACGGTACTTGTATTTTTAACACTTTGAATGTTTTCAACAGTTTTATAGCATGTAGATTTGTAACTATGTGAGTAAGGGTCTTTGAAAAGGACTGCTGGTGTAACATTTGATCATATTTTCCAACTATTATAGTATAAATACCCTTTTAAGACCCCACAGTGGCAGATTTCTGTAATACTGTGAGAGTGAGCAGGGATAAGGGGACGTTGCCAAGGACCAGGAACAAGAAGCGTATTTATAGAATTACAATTACGTTCATATTGTTCTAAGGAAAGACTTTCATTCGTGAACTGCATTTGAAAGCTCCGCAGGGGTCATGACTGATGGCCAATTTTACACTCATTTAAATAAATAAAGATATGCATTGATAAGTATGTTTTATATATACAGATAGATAGATAGATAGAGATATAGATATTGTATGTGTTAGTGGGTGTGTTAAACAATGTAACAACCATTTGGAGGTTCAATAAATACACAAAGAGATGTGGTCCCTGCTTTAGTTTATTGTATACTTTTTCTTCTCTTCAGACTTGAGAACTTCCAAAATGTTAGCTTTAACAAAGCTGTATAGACATAACTGAAGCAGTCACCTTTGTAATTAGGTAATTCGTAATTTAGGATCAAGACCAAATCTGCTATGAATTAATAATGCTGTGTAGGATACGATGTCTTGTAGTCTGAGAGTACCTTAGCAAACAATTCATTATCCCCATTTATAAGTGAGATGGATCTCTGCTCCAATCCTTGATATCAAATGTATTTGGACTTCCAAAGAGTGTTTAGTAAAAAAAACCAACAACTTTTGAATATCAATTTGAGTTCGTAGCAAATCTATAAATAATTTTGTCTTTATACATTTTATAATTTAAAGTAGTAAAGCCATCTAGGCCAGGGTTTTTTAGTCAATGATCAGGTAATTGGTCCATGTAAAATTGTTCAGAAGTCTATGTGATATGTTCTGGAGCATGTACAGATTTGTCTTGATCAATAGAGAAACGTTCTGAAATTGTTTACGTTTTTAAAACTCATATCTGCAGCTGACCACACTTATAAGTCCTTTTTATCAGCTTAAACGTAAACTCTGGAGATCCACAGCAAATTCAGTGTGTTTTTAATTCTCACACTTATAACAGTGTCCACAAAATGGCTCCTGCCTGCTTGCTATAATTATGAATTCCCAGACTGAAGGAAACAAGATTCATATAATTGATATAGTGTAATTTAAATTCATATTGCTTGACTTATGTGATAAAATAGGATTGGGAAAAATGTTTAGATATATAAAATAAAAGATATTTAATATACTTTAATTAAAAAATGTGTATCACTTTCAAGCAGCAGGGGGGAGCCAGTGGCTGTGTAGAGATTTGTATCCACAAACCCAGCATATTCTGATTATTAATTAGTCTTGCTATATATAGACTTTTATGGCAGATATTATTTGACTTGTGCTGCTTTGATAATTTATGACGATCCCTAAGTTTAACCTCCCAACTGAAGCTCAGACCACACTGAGCATGTGCCTAGTTACAAGATGACCGCCACCTGCGGCCAACTTTGAAAGCATAAATCATTTGCTTAATTAGGCTTCTGGTGCAGTACGTTTATGTGTAGTGTACAAAATACAGAATTTCTAGCATTATTCTATTTTAGACTTTAGTCCCCCTTTAATCAAGTCAAGGTTCTGTGTTCTATCAGATTAATGTCAAACGGGACCGATTCTCAGCATTTGTATAAGCATGGGGCGAGAATCAACTGCTGGCATCCACTCATTTGTGTGTCTGCACCCAGAGACACTGTATGGGCCTTGGTGCAGACAGAGGAACTGATGTTGGTGCCGAAAATGCCAAATCACCTGTTTCCATGCGAAATCTGCTGTGTGTGTCTACACCAACCCCATGCAGTGCCTTTGGATACAGCTAAACAAATCAGTGGATACCAACATAGGGCTGTTTCTCAGCTTGCGCTTATACACAAGCCAAGAATACCCTATGTGACAGTACAGACATCTGTGTGTCTCCATGCAGGCACCAGGATATATCTGTGGAAGAAATCTATAAAAAGTCATTTGTTCTTTTAGTTGCAGCATGTCATCTTTAAGGAGTGCCTTGTTGAGACACCACATGGAATTTTTTGGTGTTGCTGCTGGATTTGGAGGGATAAAATAATCACTGAGTGGTCAGTCTGGTAGCTATTTCACCTTTTTGTAGTAAATTATGGGAGACATAATGAATTCAAGAGTATGCATGGTGTCCATGTGAGTACAAGTAGTAATGCATTTCTGTTTAGTACTGAATGTGCCAAGGATCAGTTCATTGTAAAAACGGTAGCAATTTTTTTTTACAGAATACAATTTGCCAAAAACTAAGGCTAGAGTTAGCAGTATAACAGAGAAGGGTCAAACATTAGATTAAAATCACCCCCCCTACAATCTGTGTGCTTACTGCGAAGGACAAAAGGGAATCTACATTCAAAGAAAGTTCTTGTGATTGGTCCAAGTTGGGGAGGTATAGCCTAGCAAGGAGCCTTTCAGGAATAAATGTACTAATGGGAAATGTCATTATGGGAATAAAATATTGTCCATTAAACAGTTTTGTCCTATCTCCTTAAAATATCGTCATAACAGTAAATAAATCAATCTATCTGATATAATTGGTTATTTGGCTTCCTCGTCAAATGGAGTAGATTAAATTGAAGAATGAAGTGATCCTGTATGTTAGGTATACCTCTTCCCATTGATATAATGTAATTCAGCTCCTCAAGAAACATTCTGACTCCTCATTAATTCCTTCAGATAACATGTTTATTAAGAACAACAAATAAAAAACATATATTTAGGAAAGGGGAAAATTCAGGATCTAGGTTAGGGTTATCCTAATCGATGGTTATGATGTATTGCTTGATCTTTGATTGGTCACCAGTAGTGCCTTCTTTATCCATCATTCTGATAGGATCAGTTCTCTTCATTTTGATTAAGTTTAGCAGTGTAAAGGCAGATTAACACCAGTTAAAACAGATGCAACATCTGCAAATTCTGGCTCAGGTATCAGATTCTACTGAGTGGCACCGGAAACACGATGTTACATTGAAGATAATTTTGTTTTTCATAGACTTCCCACTCTTCTTCTTATTTGACCTGGTGGCTCTGTCCCTGAGACTTTGTATGAATCTTGAGAAGCTGCTCTTCTTCTTCACAGACATAGGGACATCTGCTGCTGCCTGGCTCACAGTGGGCACTGAAGGCAGAACACTGTTATTCATATCCGTATTATAGTCAGAGCCACTCCTCATACAGGGAATTTCTGTATGGCCAGCCACACTGTTCCCTTGTGAAAGACCATCAACAAGGATCATTTTCTGCCTGATATCTATAATTGTAGGATATAATGAGGCCACTGTCTTCTCAGAAGAGTCTCCTGGCTCTACAATCTCCTGGACTGACTTTATTGGCTCCTCAATATCTTGAGCAGGATTTTCTGGCTCCAGGTCCACTATGAGTTGTGGTACTAGGTTAAATGTTACTTTTTTGCATTTCTTTTCGCCAGTTTTCTTTGTTTTGGCTGGTTTGGCTTCTTTGTTGGCTGCCTCCTTTACCGTGTATATATCGTACAAGTCAGAAACTGTTGCTGATATAAACTGCATGACAGTTCGGCCAGTATTTATCAGTTGCCTTATAGTCACCTGTACAGAAAGATAAGACACACATGATACATGCTGTTATTGTTTATGGGGATAATATGGGAATTAGTTCATTAGGGTCTGTGTTTATCCTGCTCTAAATTACCCCTGATTATAAGTGTACTCACCTTGCTCCACAGACGTAATCCAACAATGCTCACAAAAATCACCATAGCATTGCTGAGGCAAAGGATTAGTACTCTACTAACTCTCTGGACGGCTTCTAGCTCAGCCTCTGTCGGGTTAACTTTGCTTGAAAAGAAGATCCTGTAGACATCATGGAACATATTGGACACTAAGCCCCAGGAGGGTACTATGATGTCTCCAATTTTAACAATAATCAGCCAGAGAAAAACGCAGAAACTCAGCTCTCTGCGTAAGTAAAAACAAATCAGGAAAATCCACAGAAAAATATCAGCACCCATGAAAAATAGGATTTCATCAGTCTGTGCATCCGTCTGCCTGATTGGTTTGGAGTTATGGCGAGGCTTTTGTCTTTGATCCATTGCACTTCCATAACAAACATGGGGAATTAGTAAACTGCAGAATAAAATCCAGTAAATAAATCTAAATTGGTTCATTTTGAAAATAAAAGATAAGATAAAAAGATAAAACGCGAGCAAAAAGTAGGATAGATCCATCTCTACTCAATGCCAACGACGCTCTGCCAGTGGTACAGCCTGAGATCATCTGGACAATGTTAGTCATTGTGATGTCATAGTTCAGTTGTGTAGTAGAAGTTGTTGTTGCTATGGGAACACGATCATGAAATGAAAACATACAAGTCAAGTGGATTTTATTGTCATTTCATCCATATACAGTAAATACAGTACATAGTAGAAATTAAATGGCGTGATAATAAAGAACCCTGTTCTTTTGTTATAAGTTTGCAAGCACTTAACAGATCTACAAATCTTAAACATCAGTGAGAGACTATTTTACTTTACATTACAGAGCATATCTAGTCAATACAGTGTGCATATACTATTACATGTAAATCATCATTTTTGTTTTACAGAAAGATAACAGATCTTGTTGTTTTGCACATAAAAAACAAAATGTGATACATCTTTAATGGACAGCGATATAGAAGCAAGGTGCAGACTAGTCTACATTTAGATCTACCCCCTTTGCCTGAGTGGCCCATTTTTGTAGATATAAAAGGCCATTCTGTAGTGCAGTGTTTTAAAGGAGCGGTTAACCTTTAGTATGTTATGGAATGGCTAATTCTAATCATCTTTTCAATTGGTCTGCATTATTTATTTTGTAAGGTTTTTTTTAACAATTTAGCTTCTTTTTCTGACACTTTCCAGCTTTCAAATAGGGATCATTGACCCCAACTAAAAATCAAATGCTTTGTAAGGCTACTAATTTATTGCTACTTTTTACTACTTATCTTTCTATTCACACCTCTCCTATCCATATTCCTGTATCGTATTCAAATCAGTGCATAGTTATTAGGGTAATTAGGACCTTAGCAACCAGATTGCTGAAAATACAAACTAGAGGACTGCTGAATAAAAAGCTAAATAACTAAAAAACCAAAAATAAAAACCAATTGTATATTGTCTCAGAATATCACTCTCTACAATTCTACATCAAACTAAAACTTAACTCAAAGGTGAACAACCCCTTTAAGACCCCCCCTTCTTTGGTGGAGCTGATTCAACATAAGCTAGAGTTTGTGTATTACATGAACTGTAATACAAGTGTTTTTTTTTATGCCACATGGTCCGAGCTTCTACATTTTCTCCTTTAGTAATAAACCAGCAGTGGCTTCCCCTTCTTAACTGGGCCCAGCAGTGTACCACCTAAATGAGTTGCTTAATGATGCCATATTGCAGTGGGTCTGGCTGCAGATTGTGTTCAGGGTGAACTCCTTGTATGTGACGGTACTTGTATTTTAACACTTTGAATGTTTTCAACAGTTTTATAGCATGTCGATTTGTAACTATGTGAGTAAGGGTCTTTGAAAAGGACTGCTGGTGTAACATTTGATCATATTTTCCAACTATTATAGTATAAATACCCTTTTAAGACCCCACAGTGGCAGATTTCTGTAATACTGTGAGAGTGTGCAGGGATAAGGGGACATTGCAAGGACCAGGAACAAGAAGCGTATTTATAGAATTACAATTACGTTCATATCATTGTTCTAAGGAAAGACTTTCATTCGTGAACTGCATTTGAAAGCTCCGCAGGGGTCATGACTGATGGCCAATTTTACACTCATTTAAATAAATAAAGATATGCATTGTATATTGCAAGTATGTTTTATATAGATAGATAGATAGATAGATCGAGATATAGCTATTGTATATGTTAGTGTGTGTGTTAAACAATGTAACAACCATTTGGAGGTTCAATAAATACACAAAGAGATGTGGTCCCTGCTTTAGTTTATTGTATACTTTTTCTTCTCTTCAGACTTGAGAACTTCCAAAATGTTAGCTTTAACAAAGCTGTATAGACATAACTGAAGCAGTCACCTTTGTAATTAGGTAATTCGTAATTTAGGATCAAGACCAAATCTGCTATGAATTAATAATGCTGTGTAGGATACGATGTCTTGTAGTCTGAGAGTACCTTAGCAAACAATTCATTATCCCCATTTATAAGTGAGATGGATCTCTGCTCCAATCCTTGATATCAAATGTATTTGGACTTCCAAAGAGTGTTTAGTAAAAAAAAAAAACAACTTTTGAATATCAATTTGAGTTCGTAGCAAATATATAAATAATTTGTCTTTATACATTTTATAATTTAAAGTAGTAAAGCCATCTAGGCCAGGGTTTTTTAGTCAATGATCAGGTAATTGGTCCATGTAAAATTGTTCAGAAGTCTATGTGATATGTTCTGGAGAATGTACAGATTTGTCTTGGTTTTGTCTTGATCAATAGAGAAACGTTCTGAAATTGTTTACGTTTTTAAAACTCATATCTGCAGCTGACCACACTTATAAGTCCTTTTTATCAGCTTAAACGTAAACTCTGGAGATCCACAGCAAATTCAGTGTGTTTTTAATTCTCACACTTATAACAGTGTCCACAAAATGGCTCCTGCCTGCTTGCTATAATTATGAATTCCCAGACTGAAGGAAACAAGATTCATATAATTGATATAGTGTAATTTAAATTCATATTGCTTGACTTATGTGATAAAATAGGATTGGGAAAAATGTTTAGATATATAAAATAAAAGATATTTAATATACTTTAATTAAAAAATGTGTATCACTTTCAAGCAGCAGGGGGGAGCCAGTGGCTGTGTAGAGATTTGTATCCACAAACCCAGCATATTCTGATTATTAATTAGTCTTGCTATATATAGACTTTTATGGCAGATATTATTTGACTTGTGCTGCTTTGATAATTTATGACGATCCCTAAGTTTAACCTCCCAACTGAAGCTCAGACCACACTGAGCATGTGCCTAGTTACAAGATGACAGCCACCTGCGGCCAACTTTGAAAGCATAAATCATTTGCTTAATTAGGCTTCTGGTGCAGTAAGTTTATGTGTAGTGTACAAAATACAGAATTTCTAGCATTATTCTATTTTAGACTTTAGTCCCCCTTTAATCAAGTCAAGGTTCTGTGTTCTATCAGATTAATGTCAAACGGGACCGATTCTCAGCATTTGTATAAGCATGGGGCGAGAATCAACTGCTGGCATCCACTCATTTGTGTGTCTGCACCCAGAGACACTGTATGGGCCTTGGTGCAGACAGAGGAACTGATGTTGGTGCCGAAAATGCCAAATCACCTGTTTCCATGCGAAATCTGCTGTGTGTGTCTACACCAACCCCATGCAGTGCCTTTGGATACAGCTAAACAAATCAGTGGATACCAACATAGGGCTGTTTCTCAGCTTGCGCTTATACACAAGCCAAGAATACCCTATGTGACAGTACAGACATCTGTGTGTCTCCATGCAGGCACCAGGATATATCTGTGGAAGAAATCTATAAAAAGTCATTTGTACTTTTAGTTGCAGCATGTCATCTTTAAGGAGTGCCTTGTTGAGACACCACATGGAATTTTTTGGTGTTGCTGCTGGATTTGGAGGGATAAAATAATCACTGAGTGGTCAGTCTGGTAGCTATTACACCTTTTTGTAGTAAATTATGGGAGACATAATGAATTCAAGAGTATGCATGGAGTCCATGTGAGTACAAGTAGTAATGCATTTCTGTTTAGTACAGAATGTGCCAAGGATCAGTTCATTGTAAAAACGGTAGCAATTTTTTTTTTTACAGAATACAATTTGCCAAAAACTAAGGCTAGAGTTAGCAGTATAACAGAGAAGGGTCAAACATTAGATTAAAATCACCCCCCCCCCCCCACAATCTGTGTGCTTACTGCGAAGGACAAAAGGGAATCTACATTCAAAGAAAGTTCTTGTGATTGGTCCAAGTTGGGGAGGTATAGCCTAGCAAGGAGCCTTTCAGGAATAAATGTACTAATGGGAAATGTCATTATGGGAATAAAATATTGTCCATTAAACAGTTTTGTCCTATCTCCTTAAAATATTGTCATAACAGTAAATAAATCAATCTATCTGATATAATTGGTTATTTGGCTTCCTCGTCAAATGGAGTAGATTAAATTGAAGAATGAAGTGATCCTGGATGTTAGGTATACCTATCTCTTCCCATTGATATAATGTAATTCAGCTCCTCAAGAAACATTCTGACTCCTCATTAATTCCTTCAGATAACATGTTTATTAAGAACAACAAATAAAAAACATATATATTTAGGAAAGGGGAAAATTCAGGATCTAGGTTAGGGTTATCCTAATCGATGGTTATGATGTATTGCTTGATCTTTGATTGGTCACCAGTAGTGCCTTCTTTATCCATCATTCTGATAGGATCAGTTCTCTTCATTTTGATTAAGTTTAGCAGTGTAAAGGCAGATTAACACCAGTTAAAACAGATGCAACATCTGCAAATTCTGGCTCAGGTATCAGATTCTACTGAGTGGCACCGGAAACACGATGTTACATTGAAGATAATTTTGTTTTTCATAGACTTCCCACTCTTCTTCTTATTTGACCTGGTGGCTCTGTCCCTGAGACTTTGTATGAATCTTGAGAAGCTGCTCTTCTTCTTCTTCACAGACATAGGGACATCTGCTGCTGCCTGGCTCACAGTGGGCACTGAAGGCAGAACACTGTTATTCATATCCGTATTATAGTCAGAGCCACTCCTCATACAGGGAATTTCTGTATGGCCAGCCACACTGTTCCCTTGTGAAAGACCATCAACAAGGATCATTTTCTGCCTGATATCTATAATTGTAGGATATAATGAGGCCACTGTCTTCTCAGAAGAGTCTCCTGGCTCTACAATCTCCTGGACTGACTTTATTGGCTCCTCAATATCTTGAGCAGGATTTTCTGGCTCCAGGTCCACTATGAGTTGTGGTACTAGGTTAAATGTTACTTTTTTGCATTTCTTTTCGCCAGTTTTCTTTGTTTTGGCTGGTTTTGCTTCTTTGTTGGTTGCCTCCTTTACCGTGTATATATCGTACAAGTCAGAAACTGTTGCTGATATAAACTGCATGACAGTTCGGCCAGTATTTATCAGTTGCCTTATAGTCACCTACAAGTCAAGTGGATTTTATTGTCATTTCATCCATATACAGTAAATACAGTACATAGTAGAAATTAAATGGCGTGATAATAAAGAACCCTGTTCTTTTGTTATAAGTTTGCAAGCACTTAACAGATCTACAAATCTTAAACATCAGTGAGAGACTATTTTACTTTACATTACAGAGCATATCTAGTCAATACAGTGTGCATATACTATTACATGTAAATCATCATTTTTGTTTTACAGAAAGATAACAGATCTTGTTGTTTTGCACATAAAAAACAAAATGTGATACATCTTTAATGGACAGCGATATAGAAGCAAGGTGCAGACTAGTCTACATTTAGATCTACCCCCTTTGCCTGAGTGGCCCATTTTTGTAGATATAAAAGGCCATTCTGTAGTGCAGTGTTTTAAAGGAGCGGTTAACCTTTAGTATGTTATGGAATGGCTAATTCTTATCATCTTTTCAATTGGTCTGCATTATTTATTTTGTAAGGTTTTTTTTAACAATTTAGCTTCTTCTTCTGACACTTTCCAGCTTTCAAATAGGGATCATTGACCCCAACTAAAAATCAAATGCTTTGTAAGGCTACTAATTTATTGCTACTTTTTACTACTTATCTTTCTATTCACACCTCTCCTATCCATATTCCTGTATCGTATTCAAATCAGTGCATAGTTATTAGGGTAATTAGGACCTTAGCAACCAGATTGCTGAAAATACAAACTAGAGGACTGCTGAATAAAAAGCTAAATAACTAAAAAACCAAAAATAAAAACCAATTGTATATTGTCTCAGAATATCACTCTCTACAATTCTACATCAAACTAAAACTTAACTCAAAGGTGAACAACCCCTTTAAGACCCCCCCCCCTTCTTTGGTGGAGCTGATTCAACATAAGCTAGAGTTTGTGAACTGTAATACAAGTGTTTTTTTTATGCCACATGGTCCGAGCTTCTACATTTTCTCCTTTAGTAATAAACCAGCAGTGGCTTCCCCTTCTTAACTGGGCCCAGCAGTGTACCACCTAAATTAGTTGCTTAATGATGCAATATTGCAGTGGGTCTGGCTGCAGATTGTGTTCAGGGTGAACTCCTTGTATGTGACGGTACTTGTATTTTAACACTTTGAATGTTTTCAACAGTTTTATAGCATGTCGATTTGTAACTATGTGAGTAAGGGTCTTTGAAAAGGACTGCTGGTGTAACATTTGATCATATTTTCCAACTATTATAGTATAAATACCCTTTTAAGACCCCACAGTGGCAGATTTCTGTAATACTGTGAGAGTGTGCAGGGATAAGGGGACATTGCAAGGACCAGGAACAAGAAGCGTATTTATAGAATTACAATTACGTTCATATCATTATTCTAAGGAAAGACTTTCATTCGTGAACTGCATTTGAAAGCTCCGCAGGGGTCATGACTGATGGCCAATTTTACACTCATTTAAATAAATAAAGATATGCATTGTATATTGCAAGTATGTTTTATATAGATAGATAGATAGATAGATCGAGATATAGATATTGTATATGTTAGTGTGTGTGTTAAACAATGTAACAACCATTTGGAGGTTCAATAAATACACAAAGAGATGTGGTCCCTGCTTTAGTTTATTGTATACTTTTTCTTCTCTTCAGACTTGAGAACTTCCAAAATGTTAGCTTTAACAAAGCTGTATAGACATAACTGAAGCAGTCACCTTTGTAATTAGGTTATTCGTAATTTAGGATCAAGACCAAATCTGCTATGAATTAATAATGCTGTGTAGGATACGATGTCTTGTAGTCTGAGAGTACCTTAGCAAACAATTCATTATCCCCATTTATAAGTGAGATGGATCTCTGCTCCAATCCTTGATATCAAATGTATTTGGACTTCCAAAGAGTGTTTAGTAAAAAAAAACAACAACTTTTGAATATCAATTTGAGTTCGTAGCAAATCTATAAATAATTTGTCTTTATACATTTTATAATTTAAAGTAGTAAAGCCATCTAGGCCAGGGTTTTTTAGTCAATGATCAGGTAACTGGTCCATGTAAAATTGTTCAGAAGTCTATGTGATATGTTCTGGAGCATGTACAGATTTGTCTTGGTTTTGTCTTGATCAATAGAGAAACGTTCTGAAATTGTTTACGTTTTTAAAACTCATATCTGCAGCTGACCACACTTATAAGTCCTTTTTATCAGCTTAAACGTAAACTCTGGAGATCCACAGCAAATTCAGTGTGTTTTTAATTCTCACACTTATAACAGTGTCCACAAAATGGCTCCTGCCTGCTTGCTATAATTATGAATTCCCAGACTGAAGGAAACAAGATTCATATAATTGATATAGTGTAATTTAAATTCATATTGCTTGACTTATGTGATAAAATAGGATTGGGAAAAATGTTTAGATATATAAAATAAAAGATATTTAATATACTTTAATTAAAAAATGTGTATCACTTTCAAGCAGCAGGGGGGAGCCAGTGGCTGTGTAGAGATTTGTATCCACAAACCCAGCATATTCTGATTATTAATTAGTCTTGCTATATATAGACTTTTATGGCAGATATTATTTGACTTGTGCTGCTTTGATAATTTATGACGATCCCTAAGTTTAACCTCCCAACTGAAGCTCAGACCACACTGAGCATGTGCCTAGTTACAAGATGACAGCCACCTGCGGCCAACTTTGAAAGCATAAATCATTTGCTTAATTAGGCTTCTGGTGCAGTAAGTTTATGTGTAGTGTACAAAATACAGAATTTCTAGCATTATTCTATTTTAGACTTTAGTCCCCCTTTAATCAAGTCAAGGTTCTGTGTTCTATCAGATTAATGTCAAACGGGACCGATTCTCAGCATTTGTATAAGCATGGGGCGAGAATCAACTGCTGGCATCCACTCATTTGTGTGTCTGCACCCAGAGACACTGTATGGGCCTTGGTGCAGACAGAGGAACTGATGTTGGTGCCGAAAATGCCAAATCACCTGTTTCCATGCGAAATCTGCTGTGTGTGTCTACACCAACCCCATGCAGTGCCTTTGGATACAGCTAAACAAATCAGTGGATACCAACATAGGGCTGTTTCTCAGCTTGCGCTTATACACAAGCCAAGAATACCCTATGTGACAGTACAGACATCTGTGTGTCTCCATGCAGGCACCAGGATATATCTGTGGAAGAAATCTATAAAAAGTCATTTGTACTTTTAGTTGCAGCATGTCATCTTTAAGGAGTGCCTTGTTGAGACACCACATGGAATTTTTTGGTGTTGCTGCTGGATTTGGAGGGATAAAATAATCACTGAGTGGTCAGTCTGGTAGCTATTACACCTTTTTGTAGTAAATTATGGGAGACATAATGAATTCAAGAGTATGCATGGAGTCCATGTGAGTACAAGTAGTAATGCATTTCTGTTTAGTACAGAATGTGCCAAGGATCAGTTCATTGTAAAAACGGTAGCAATTTTTTTTTTTTACAGAATACAATTTGCCAAAAACTAAGGCTAGAGTTAGCAGTATAACAGAGAAGGGTCAAACATTAGATTAAAATCACCCCCCCCCCACAATCTGTGTGTTTACTGCGAAGGACAAAAGGGAATCTACATTCAAAGAAAGTTCTTGTGATTGGTCCAAGTTGGGGAGGTATAGCCTAGCAAGGAGCCTTTCAGGAATAAATGTACTAATGGGAAATGTCATTATGGGAATAAAATATTGTCCATTAAACAGTTTTGTCCTATCTCCTTAAAATATCGTCATAACAGTAAATAAATCAATCTATCTGATATAATTGGTTATTTGGCTTCCTCGTCAAATGGAGTAGATTAAATTGAAGAATGAAGTGATCCTGGATGTTAGGTATACCTCTTCCCATTGATATAATGTAATTCAGCTCCTCAAGAAACATTCTGACTCCTCATTAATTCCTTCAGATAACATGTTTATTAAGAACAACAAATAAAAAACATATATATTTAGGAAAGGGGAAAATTCAGGATCTAGGTTAGGGTTATCCTAATCGATGGTTATGATGTATTGCTTGATCTTTGATTGGTCACCAGTAGTGCCTTCTTTATCCATCATTCTGATAGGATCAGTTCTCTTCATTTTGATTAAGTTTAGCAGTGTAAAGGCAGATTAACACCAGTTAAAACAGATGCAACATCTGCAAATTCTGGCTCAGGTATCAGATTCTACTGAGTGGCACCGGAAACACGATGTTACATTGAAGATAATTTTGTTTTTCATAGACTTCCCACTCTTCTTCTTATTTGACCTGGTGGCTCTGTCCTTGAGACTTTGTATGAATCTTGAGAAGCTGCTCTTCTTCTTCTTCACAGACATAGGGACATCTGCTGCTGCCTGGCTCACAGTGGGCACTGAAGGCAGAACACTGTTATTCATATCCGTATTATAGTCAGAGCCACTCCTCATACAGGGAATTTCTGTATGGCCAGCCACACTGTTCCCTTGTGAAAGACCATCCACAAGGATCATTTTCTGCCTGATATCTATAATTGTAGGATATAATGAGGCCACTGTCTTCTCAGAAGAGTCTCCTGGCTCTACAATCTCCTGGACTGACTTTATTGGCTCCTCAATATCTTGAGCAGGATTTTCTGGCTCCAGGTCAACTATGAGTTGTGGTACTAGGTTAAATGTTACTTTTTTGCATTTCTTTTCGCCAGTTTTCTTTGTTTTGGCTGGTTTTGCTTCTTTGTTGGTTGCCTCCTTTGCCGTGTATATATCGTACAAGTCAGAAACTGTTGCTGATATAAACTGCATGACAGTTCGGCCAGTATTTATCAGTTGCCTTATAGTCACCTGTACAGAAAGATAAGACACACATGATACATGCTGTTATTGTTTATGGGGATAATATGGGAATTAGTTCATTAGGGTCTGTGTTTATCCTGCTCTAAATTACCCCTGATTATAAGTGTACTCACTTTGCTCCACAGACGTAATCCAACAATGCTCACAAAAATCACCATAGCATTGCTGAGGCAAAGGATTAGTACTCTACTAACTCTCTGGACGGCTTCTAGCTCAGCCTCTGTCGGGTTAACTTTGCTTGAAAAGAAGATCCTGTAGACATCATGGAACATATTGGACACTAAGCCCCAGGAGGGTACTATGATGTCTCCAATTTTAACAATAATCAGCCAGAGAAAAACGCAGAAACTCAGCTCTCTGCGTAAGTAAAAACAAATCAGGAAAATCCACAGGAAAATATCAGCACCCATGAAAAATAGGATTTCATCAGTCTGTGCATCCGTCTGCCTGATTGGTTTGGAGTTATGGCGAGGCTTTTGTCTTTGATCCATTGCACTTCCATAACAAACATGGGGAATTAGTAAACTGCAGAATAAAATCCAGTAAATAAATCTAAATTGGTTCATTTTGAAAATAAAAGATAAGATAAAAAGATAAAACGCGAGCAAAAAGTAGGATAGATCCATCTCTACTCAATGCCAACGACGCTCTGCCAGTGGTACAGCCCGAGATCATCTGGACAATGTTAGTCATTGTGATGTCATAGTTCAGTTGTGTAGTAGAAGTTGTTGTTGCTATGGGAACACGATCATGAAATGAAAACATACAAGTCAAGTGGATTTTATTGTCATTTCATCCATATACAGTAAATACAGTACATAGTAGAAATTAAATGGCGTGATAATAAAGAACCCTGTTCTTTTGTTATAAGTTTGCAAGCACTTAACAGATCTACAAATCTTAAACATCAGTGAGAGACTATTTTACTTTACATTACAGAGCATATCTAGTCAATACAGTGTGCATATACTATTACATGTAAATCATCATTTTTGTTTTACAGAAAGATAACAGATCTTGTTGTTTTGCACATAAAAAACAAAATGTGATACATCTTTAATGGACAGCGATATAGAAGCAAGGTGCAGACTAGTCTACATTTAGATCTACCCCCTTTGCCTGAGTGGCCCATTTTTGTAGATATAAAAGGCCATTCTGTAGTGCAGTGTTTTAAAGGAGCGGTTAACCTTTAGTATGTTATGGAATGGCTAATTCTAATCATCTTTTCAATTGGTCTGCATTATTTATTTTGTAAGGTTTTTTTTAACAATTTAGCTTCTTCTTCTGACACTTTCCAGCTTTCAAATAGGGATCATTGACCCCAACTAAAAATCAAATGCTTTGTAAGGCTACTAATTTATTGCTACTTTTTACTACTTATCTTTCTATTCACACCTCTCCTATCCATATTCCTGTATCTTATTCAAATCAGTGCATAGTTATTAGGGTAATTAGGACCTTAGCAACCAGATTGCTGAAAATACAAACTAGAGGACTGCTGAATAAAAGCTAAATAACTAAAAACCAAAAATAAAAACCAATTGTATATTGTCTCAGAATATCACTCTACAATTCTACATCAAACTAAAACTTAACTCAACCCCTTTAAGACCCCCCCCCCTTCTTTGGTGGAGCTGATTCAACATAAGATAGAGTTTGTGTATTACATGAACTGTAATACAAGTGTTTTTATTTTATGCCACATGGTCCCAGCTTCTACATTTTTTCCTTTAGTAATAAACCAGCAGTGGCTTCCCCTTCTTAACTGGGCCCAGCAGTGTACCACCTAAATTAGTTGCTTAATGATGCCATATTGCAGTGGGTCTGGCTGCAGATTGTGTTCAGGGTGAACTCCTTGTATGTGACGGTACTTGTATTTTTAACACTTTGAATGTTTTCAACAGTTTTATAGCATGTAGATTTGTAACTATGTGAGTAAGGGTCTTTGAAAAGGACTGCTGGTGTAACATTTGATCATATTTTCCAACTATTATAGTATAAATACCCTTTTAAGACCCCACAGTGGCAGATTTCTGTAATACTGTGAGAGTGAGCAGGGATAAGGGGACGTTGCCAAGGACCAGGAACAAGAAGCGTATTTATAGAATTACAATTACGTTCATATTGTTCTAAGGAAAGACTTTCATTCGTGAACTGCATTTGAAAGCTCCGCAGGGGTCATGACTGATGGCCAATTTTACACTCATTTAAATAAATAAAGATATGCATTGATAAGTATGTTTTATATAGATAGATAGATCGAGATATAGATATTGTATATGTTAGTGTGTGTGTTAAACAATGTAACAACCATTTGGAGGTTCAATAAATACACAAAGAGATGTGGTCCCTGCTTTAGTTTATTGTATACTTTTTCTTCTCTTCAGACTTGAGAACTTCCAAAATGTTAGCTTTAACAAAGCTTTAATTTATTTGGACTTCCAAAGAGTGTTTAGTAAAAAAAAAACTTTTCAATATCAATTTGAGTTTGTAGCAAATCTATAAATAATTTGTCTTTATACATTTTATAATTTAAAGTAGTAAAGCCATCTAGGCCAGGGTTTTTTAGTCAATGATCAGGTAATTGGTCCATGTAAAATTGTTCAGAAGTCTATGTGATATGTTCTGGAGCATGTACAGATTTGTCTTGGTTTTGTCTTGATCAATAGAGAAACGTTCTGAAATTGTTTACGTTTTTAAAACTCATATCTGCAGCTGACCACACTTATAAGTCCTTTTTATCAGCTTAAACGTAAACTCTGGAGATCCACAGCAAATTCAGTGTGTTTTTAATTCTCACACTTATAACAGTGTCCACAAAATGGCTCCTGCCTGCTTGCTATAATTATGAATTCCCAGACTGAAGGAAACGAGATTCATATAATTGATATAGTGTAATTTAAGTTCATATTGCTTGACTAATGTGATAAAATAGGATTGGGAAAAATGTTTAGATATATAAAAAAAAAATGTGTATCACTTTCAAGCAGCAGGGGGGAGCCAGTGGCTGTGTAGAGATTTATATCCACAGACCCAGCATATTCTGATTATTAATTAGTCTTGCTATATAGACTTTTATGGCAGATATTATTTGACTTGTGCTGCTTTGATAATTTATGACGATCCCTAAGTTTAACCTCCCAACTGAAGCGCAGACCACACTGAGCATGTGCCTAGTTACAAGATGACAGCCACCTGCGGCCAACTTTGAAAGCATAAATCATTTGCTTAATTAGGCTTCTGGTGCAGTAAGTTCATGTTTATGTGTAGTGTACAAAATACAGAATTTCTAGCATTATTCTATTTTAGACTTTAGTTCCCCTTTAATCAAGTCAGGGTTCTGTGTTCTGTCAATCTTTGAGTGGGAGTCCACAATTAATCTCTATGTGCTTTAAGACAAAGGGACTTGCCCCAGTTCCATAGGCAATCAACATACAAAAGAGTTTATATCAAAAGATATATGTCCCAAGGCTTTTCAGTAGTAATAATATAATAATGTAATAATATTTATTTAAGTTACATTAAAAAAAGTGAGACATACTGACCCCACATGGTCCACCTTACGCGTTTCGTACCCCCCGGCACTTAATCATAGGTGTCTCGGTCAACAGCATGTTTCAACTAGTATTTGTTCCCTGTTAACCCCTCCCATTAAGTTTAAAACCAATCAACATTCAATGGGGATTAACCCTATATTCTCAATATCTTCCCTTAGCTTCCACTGTGGGGCATATGTATCTTAATCCATATATCTTCAGTAGTAATTTAGAGTAACAAATTTAGTTTTTAACACACTTAGTTAAATTCATGTGTAATATTATATAAATAAGTCTAAAATTAGTCTAAATTAGTTACTTTGCAAACATTATTAGCTATAAAAAACGTCGATATGTTTATCAAAAGAGGTTTCTTTTTATGTTAAAACTGATAATTGCAACAAATCTATGTATTTAGCTAGTTTAAATATAGCAAGTAACATCAAATTCATAGTTAAGTCCTAAGGGTAAGCATGTTCCTAAATGAAAAATCCAATAGACCTCTCTCCTCTCCAATAGTCTAAGTTGGTCTCCTCCTCTTACTTCCAGTCTTACTCTCTCTATACCTTGAATGGAGAAATCATCTATATCTCCCCCATTACATATTGCAAAGTGTCTAGTGATGTTACTCTTTTCTGCTGTTCGAGGATTTTTTATCTGACTAATATGATCCCTTGCTCTTTCCTTAAAGGGATACTGTCATCGGAAAACATGTTTTTTTCAAAACGCATCAGTTAATAGTGCTACTCCAGCAGAATTCTGCACTGAGATCCATTTCTCAAAAGAGCAAACAGATTTTTTTATATTCAATTTTGAAATCTGACATGGGGCTAGATATTTTGTCAATTTCCCAGCTTCCCCTAGTCATGTGACTTGTGCCTGCACTTTAGGAGAGAAATGCTTTCTGGCAGGCTGCTGTTTTTCCTTCTCAATGTAACTGAATGTGTCTCAGTGGGACATGGGTTTTTCCTATTGAGTGTTGTTCTTAGATCTACCAGGCAGCTGTTATCTCGTGTCAGGGAACTGTTATCTGGTTACCTTACCATTGTTCTTTTGTTTGGCTGCAGGGGGGGGGAAGGGAGGGGGTGATATCACTCCAACTTGCAGTACAGCAGTAAAGAGTGATTGAAGTGTATCAGAGCACAAGTCACATGACTTGGGGCAGCCGGGAAATTGACAAAATGTCTAGCCCCATGTCAGATTTCAAAATTGAATATAAAAAAATCTATTTGCTCTTTTGAGAAATGGATTTCAAATCCAATTTTTCTGCTGGAACAGCACTATAAACCAATTAATTTTGAAAAAAATGTTTTTTCCCATGCCAGTATCCCTTTAAGTTTTCTCGTTGTGCAGCCGACATACTGTTTCCTGCACTTCAAGCACGTGATCAGGTAGATCACAAAAGTGGTGTTACATTTAATGTACCCCTTAATGTCAAACTCTCTCCCTGTCACTGTCGACCTAAATTTCTTGGATACATTCATATGTTTACAGGTTATGCATCTATGGCTCCCACATTTGTAATTCCCTATTGATGTTAATGGTCCCAGATCTCGTTTCTGTCCTTCTGATCTAAAATGGCTCGGTGATAGCATATCCCTCAGGGTATGAGCCCATTTAGGGATAACATTAATCCCCGGGCTCAATATCCTGAAGAAGTGTGCTCATCACCGAAAAGGATGGGCAAAAATTTCTTAATAATTTTCGAAATTTCGAAAAATTGCTTACTATAGCTGGTGGTAAGTGCCACTTTATCCATCCAATCCTGATTTCTAGTCCTTTTTACCATTCCCCTTGAGCAGATCATTTCTATCACTCCCTTTTGCTCTCTGAAACACTTTCTGTATAGTTTTTTGTTTATATCCTCTTTCCAGGAATCTCTCCCGCATGTCTCGTGCCTGCTTACAAAAATCCTTGTTGCTGGAACAATTTCTTCGAAGCCTCAAGAATTGTCCAACTGGTATGCCCTCAATTAACCTTCTGGGATGGCAGGACGAGCATGCAGGAGAGTATTTCCACTACAGGGTTTGCGAAAAATGCTAGTATTTATTTCTTTCCCTTTTACCACCAACATCACATCCAAAAATTCTATTTTGTTTAAACTGAACTGACTAGTGAACCTCAAATTCAATTCATTTGCATTGATATCCTTCACAAAGCCGTCAAATTCCCCCTGGGTGCCTTGCCATATGCACAAAAGATTGTCTATATAGCGCAGGTATAGTTTTAGATGTTTCTTCTGTTCAATAGAAATATGGGTCTCCTCCCACCACCCCATATACAAATTAGCATATGAGGGGGCGAATTTCGCACCCATAGCTGTCCCTCGCTTTTGTAAATAAAAGTTGGCATCAAAGGTAAAATAATTATGTTCCAGGAGGAACCTGACAGCATCCAACAGGAAGTATATCAATTCCCTTGAATAGTCACTATATTTCATCAAATGATATTGAATTATCAAGTGTACCCCATGCATTATTTGCTGCCCATCCTAGAGTGTTTATACGTTGTAGCACATGTGTAGTGTCCCTGGTATAACTATCTAGTCGTGTTACTAATGGTTGAAGATGTACTTCAATCCATTCTGAGAGGTGTTCATTTAAGGAACCAATCCCAGAAATAATTGGTCTCCCCAAAGGAGGTCTCTCTTTTTTATGAACCTTTGGGAGAAGATAGAATGTAGGGACCGTTATTGCCTGCGGGACCAAATAGTCACGTAGTGCAACATCTATCAAATTATCCTCCACCCCCTTTTGAACCAGGCAATCCAATTCCACTTTAAAACGTTTTGTGGGGTCCCCCTTAAGTATAACATATGCCTCCTGATCACTTAGTTGTCTCTGCGCTTCTGCTCTATATACTGTGGTATCCTGTATTACCACCATCCCCCCTTTGTCTGCATTTTTGATGGTTATACTATGATCTTCCTTCAGTTCTCTCAATGCTTTCTTTTCTTTCACACTTAGATTGGTTAGCTTACTTCTTTGTTCTTTCACCTTGCTATTTAATTCCCATAGACTCCTCTACTTTTCTCTGGAACTGCTCAATTAGAGGGCCTCTCAACTGTATTGGGTAAAAATCACTCTTATTTTTAAATCTCCCCTTGGTCTCATTGACCTGCTGGTCATTCTCACCTACTGGTGTCACTGGTACACTCTCTTGCCTTATTTGTAAAAAATGTTTCTTAAGGACTACCCTCCGTACAAAGTTATTTACATCAACCACTGTATCAAATATAGAAAAATTTCTATCAGGTGAAAATGAAAGTCCTTCGTTTAACACTTGTACTTGCAATAGCGTCCAGTCCCTTGATGATAGATTCAATATTTTTTCGGATGTTTCTTTCGCAGGACATATTGATTCTTGTCCTCTTGTTCCCTGGTCTGTTCTTCTGGTTGCCGTTTCCACAGTTCCCTGTTTGTATTTTTCTGTGTCCATTGTCCAGCAGCCGTATGAGCTTTCTTTAAAAAATGATGTTCCCCCAAGAATACGTCCTTCGCTTTTTCACTCCTGATACTGAAGAAATAGGAGAAGAGCCAGCAAGGGAACCATCCACAAAATCTCTATCAACACTAGAAAAGCTAACCTTCTTAGGAGTATGTGTTTTTGAGAATCGAAGTTGACTATTGAATTCTCTTATATTTTCTCGTCTGTTACTTGCCCAATTATATACCTGATCTTTCATATAGTCCATACTATCTCAATTATATTTTTTCTTTTTGTTCTCCATTATATCACTCTCCAGTTTCCTAATGTTCTTTTTAATAGACTCATATAAATTATCAAACCGTGTTTGTGTCTTATATTGTTCTATATCTTTCTCAATCAATCTCAATTCATTTTTCACACTCAGGTGCATTTTTGTTTTATATTCAGTCATCAATTCCATAAGCCTAAATGAACAATCCGATAGAATTTTGTTCCAACTGCCTCATCCCTATCAAAAACGGATGGGAGTTTTTTAATGCGTAAACCTCGTGGAATCATTTGTGAAGTAACATATTTTTCAAGTGAAGCGATTTCCCACCAAATGTGTAATTCCTTAGTTAACTTGTGCTCAAAATCCCGAAAAATCCAAGAAGCATTTGAATAATCACTGGAGGTATCTATATCTGTATTTAAAACAGAATTGGCCTTCAGGATGCGTGCATCCATGTCCCATAATTCATTCATAGTGAAAAAAAGGTGAACCGATAATACAAAAAATAAAAAAAGTGAAAAGGAAATTTTTTTTTTATTACACCAAGAAATTAGAGAATCTTAGGGTATAATTCACACATAGGTGTCCCAGAGAGTCTACTAGAGCTAAAGTAGCTATGGTGTTCCTCCCAGGTATCTAATGAGCCAGTATAGAGAGAAGAATTTCAATATGAAATAAAAAACACTTTTAGCACCCCTGAAGGGTACTTAATAGAGCAAGTGGCTAGAGGTTAGATCAGATCATATACAATTATCAATGACTTTATCCCAAATTATAGTATATACAAAGCAGCCTGCATTTTCCTTATTCGGCCAAGTAAGCATATAAATAGCAGCCTATAGTTACATTTATATGGATGTACATTAGACAATCAGTCCTTTAGGGCCCAACTTTAGGGTTTACATCTAAGTTAGCTGATAAAGATGATATAATTTAATAGTTAGGATATAGAATCAGGATCATCCACTATTATCATAATATTGCCAAGCTCACCAAATAATTGGAGCGTCCGGGTGCAATATTGCCCCAGACGTATCACTTAGGGTGTATAGTTGGATTTCAATAACAATTGGTGTACATCTTTCTTACCCTGAAACATGAGGTACCCGGGTGCAGTATGCCCCGGGCGTGTTGCTTTATCCCTTAGACTGTTACAATATCAATGGTGTGACGGTATAAAATAGCAACGTATATCTCACCGTTTTGAATGGTGCGCCCAGGTGCACACTGCCCCGGGCGTATCGCATCCCCGGGCAGTGTGCACCTGGGTTCTGTGTTCTATCAGATTAATGTCAAACGGGACTGATTCTCAGCATTTATATAAGCATGGGGCGAGAATCAACTGCTGGCATCCACTCATTTGTGTGTCTGCACCCAGAGACACTGTATGGGTCTTGGTGCAGACAGAGGAACTGATGTTGGTGCCAAAAATGCCAATTCACCTGTTTCCATGCAAAATCTGATCTGTGTGTCTACACCAACCCCATGCAGTGCCTTTGGATACAGCTAAACAAATCAGTGGATACCAACATAGGGCTGTTTCTCAGCTTGCGCTTATACACAAGCCAAGAATACCCTATGTGACAGTACAGACATCTGTGTGTCTCCATGCAGGCACCAGGATATATCTGTGGAAGAAATCTATAAAAAGTCATTTGTTCTTTTAGTTGCAGCATGTCATCTTTAAGGAGTGCCTTGTTGAGACACCACATGGAATTTTTTGGTGTTGTTGCTGGGTTTGGAGGGATAAAATAATCACTGAGTGGTCAGTCTGGTAGCTATTACACCTTTTTGTAGTAAATTATGGGAGACATAATGAATTCAAGAGTATGCATGGTGTCCATGTGAGTACAAGTAGTAATGCATTTCTGTTTAGTACAGAATGTGCCAAGGATCAGTTCATTGTAAAAACGGTAGCAATTTTTTTTTACAGTATACAATTTGCCAAAAAGTAAGGCTAGAGTTAGCAGTATAACAGAGAAGGGTCAAACATTAGATTAAAATCACCCCCCCCCCTACAATCTGTGTGCTTACTGCGAAGGACAAAAGGGAATCTACATTCAAAGAAAGTTCTTGTGATTGGTCCAAGTTGGGGAGGTATAGCCTAGCAAGGAGCCTTTCAGGAATAAATGTACTAGTGGGAAATGTCAATATTGGAATAAAATAGTATTGTCATAACAGTAAATAAATCAATCTATGATATAATTGGTTATTTGGCTTCCTCGTCAAATGGAGTAGATTAAATTGAAGAATGAAGTGATCCTGTATGTTAGGTATACCTCTTCCCATTGATATAATGTAATTCAGCTCCTCAAGAAACATTCTGACTCCTCATTAATTCCTTCAGATAACATGTTTATTAAGAACAACAAATAACAAACATATATTTAGGAAAGGGGGAAATTCAGGATCTAGGTTAGGGTTATCCTAATCGACGGTTATGATGTATTGCTTGATCTTTGATTGGTCACCAGTACTGCCTTCTTTATCCATCATTCTGATAGGATCAGTTCTCTTCATTTTGATTAAGTTTAGCAGTGTAAAGGCTGATTAACACCAGTTAAAACAGATGCAACATCTGCAAATTCTGGCTCAGGTATCAGATTCTACTGAGTGGCACCGGAAACACGATGTTACATTGACGATAATTTTGTTTTTCATAGACTTCCCACTCTTCTTCTTATTTGACCTGGTGGCTCTGTCCCTGAGACTTTGTATGAATCTTGAGAAGCTGTTGTTCTTCTTCTTCACAGACATAGGGACATCTGCTGCTGCCTGGCTCACAGTGGGCACTGAAGGCAGAACACTGTTATTCATATCCGTATTATAGTCAGAGCCACTCCTCATACAGGGAATTTCTGTATGGCCAGCCACACTGTTCCCTTGTGAAAGACCATCCACAAGGATAATTTTCTGCCTGATATCTATAATTGTAGGATATAATGAGGCCACTGTCTTCTCAGAAGAGTCTCCTGGCTCTACAATCTCCTGGACAGACTTTATTGGCTCCTCAATATCTTGAGCAGAATTTTCTGGCTCCAGGTCGACTATGAGTTGTGGTACTAGGTTAAATGTTACTTTTTTGCATTTCTTTTTGCCAGTTTTCTTCGTTTTGGCTGGTTTGGCTTCTTTGTTGGCTGCCTCCTTTACCGTGTATATATCGTACAAGTCAGAAACTGTTGCTGATATAAACTGCATGACAGTTCGGCCAGTATTTATCAGTTGCCTTATAGTCACCTGTACAGAAAGATAAGACACACATGATACATGCTGTTATTGTTTATGGGGATAATATGGGAATTAGTTCATTAGGGTCTGTGTTTATCCTGCTCTAAATTACCCCTGATTATAAATGTACTCACCTTGCTCCACAGACGTAATCCAACAATGCTCACAAAAATCACCATAGCATTGCTGAGGCAAAGGATTAGTACTCTACTAACTCTCTGGACGGCTTCTAGCTCAGCCTCTGTCGGGTTAACTTTGCTTGAAAAGAAGATCCTGTAGACATCATGGAACATATTGGACACTAAGCCCCAGGAGGGTACTATGATGTCTCCAATTTTAACAATAATCAGCCAGAGAAAAACACAGAAACTCAGCTCTCTCCGTAAGTAAAAACAAATCAGGAAAATCCACAGGAAAATATCAGCAGCCATGAAAAATAGGATTTCATCAGTCTGTGCATCCGTCTGCCTGATTGGTTTGGAGTTATGGCGAGGCTTTTGTCTTTGATCCATTGCACTTCCATAACAAACATGGGGAATTAGTAAACTGCAGAATAAAATCCAGTAAATAAATCTAAATTGGTTCATTTTGAAAATAAAAGATAAGATAAAAAGATAAAACGCGAGCAAAAAGTAGGATAGATCCATCTCTACTCAATGCCAACGACGCTCTGCCAGTGGTACAGCCTGAGATCATCTGGACAATGTCAGAGTCATTGTGATGTCATAATTCAGTTGTGTAGTAGAAGTTGTTGTTGCTATGGGAACACAATCATGAAATGAAAACATACAACAGAATGATAAGGAACCTTGTCCTTTTGTTATATGTTTGCAAGCACTTAACAGATCTACAGATTTTAAAAAACATTAGTGAGAGACTATTTTACTTTAAATTACAGAGCATATCTAGTCAATACAATGTGCATATACTATACTAGCTGGTTCAACATAAGCTAGAGTTTGTGTATTACATGAACTGTAATACCAGTGTTTTTATTTTATGCCACATGGTCCCAGCTTCTACATTTTCTCCTTTAGTAATAAACCAGCAGTGGCTTCCCCTTCTTAACTGGGCCCAGCAGTGTACCACCTAAATGAGTTGCTTAATGATGCCATATTGCAGTGGGTCTGGCTGCAGATTGTGTTCAGGGTGAACTCCTTGTATGTGACGGTACTTGTATTTTAACACTTTGAATGTTTTCAACAGTTTTATAGCATGTAGATTTGTAACTGTGTGAGTA
The DNA here is from genome assembly GCF_017654675.1 of Xenopus laevis. Taxonomy (NCBI): domain Eukaryota; kingdom Metazoa; phylum Chordata; class Amphibia; order Anura; family Pipidae; genus Xenopus; species Xenopus laevis. The sequence continues at coordinate 63,845,099 of NC_054375.1, forward strand.
AGGGTCTTTGAAAAGGACTGCTGGTGTAACATTTGATCATATTTTCCAACTATTATAGTATAAATACCCTTTTAAGACCCCACAGTGGCAGATTTCTGTAATACTGTGAGAGTGAGCAGGGATAAGGGGACATTGCAAGGACCAGGAACAAGAAGCGTATTTATAGAATTACAATTACGTTCATATCATTGTTCTAAGGAAAGACTTTCATTCATGAACTGCATTTGAAAGCTCCACAGGAGTCATGTCTGATGGCCAATTTTACACTCATTTAAATAAATAAAGATTAGGTATAAATAAAGATTAAGGCATCTGTCATACTCGTCTCATACTTTTCACAATACTATTCACAATCAATATTATATAAACTGTATTGATTCAAATTCCCTTTAAAGACCATGGTACGTAGCTGCTAGTAAAAAATCTTATCATCATTGTTTCTGTGGATAAGTCAAAATAATTTTCTTTTGATAATTACTAACCTTGCTGCAATGTAGGATATACTGCTCATTTCTTGCTTTGCTGTGACAACCCCGGACTTATAAATGGAGTTTTTGATAACTTTGAAAAGCTGAAGGCATTTTAACACATCCAACTTAGAGAGCAGAATTCTGAATTTATGCCATGTAACAGCAACTTTTCCCCATTGCCTGACTTTCCTTATAAAAAAGGCATACTATATTTCCCTAAGGAAACTGATATATACTATCAGTCAAGGTTTACTTGTAACCAGTGGTTTTTATTACCTTGGTAACCTGGTACAAATAGATTTTCTGTGTAAACTGAACTGCTCTAAATATATGGTACTAGGCCAAAATACTTATGGGCACCTTCCATCCACCAAACCTTCTAAAAAAATAATGTGCTTTGCATTCAGTATCCCACCAGACATCATGTAGTTCTGAGTCCTCCAATAGCCACTGGATACAAAGAATTCCAGCTACAATGTTTACATGCACGGGTGCAAGAGCCAGCTACAATAAAAGTAAAATAATTTGCAAGATGACTGTTTGATTGTAAGCCAACCTTGGCATGAAACCAGCAAGTTTCACACATGCGATTTTTGGAATAAAACCCAGCTGCATAAAATGAGGCCAGTTACTGTCACTAGCACAAAAATCCAACAACTGTGCATGCAAACACCCAACCAAAAAGCCATCTAGTGTATGAAATAACAAAAGCTTCAAAGCCTAACAATATGTATACAAATTTTTTTCTGCCCATTATACACCCCAATTTGATCCAGAATCCGCCCCTCACATCATCATTCTGCCCCTGTTCATCATCACCCTGCCCCTCACTCCACTGCCTGCCCCCACCACTATTTAACTTTTAGAAAAGTGCCAACCCTACTGTGAAGTATTACCCTACTCCAAAAATTCCCTTTGAAGTTTTACCCTACCCCAAAAACTAAAGTGAAACAAGTGCCGTAAACGTATAGGCTCACCCTAAGCCCACAAGAAGAAATTGTATACTGTTCAACACACACAGAAATCTTGTCTCAAGACAGACTTGAAAAAACCAACAAATAGATATGAATGAAATCACCAATGTTGAAATAGACATCTTATAGGATTGTACCACAATAAAACCACAATCAAACCAGTAAAGCTGCTTTTTTTGTGTCTGCCCAAAGGTGAATATTGTGCAGTTTGAGACATCAGACAGGGGGGTTGGATAATTTAGCACCAAAGTTAGGATCCTGGGTACATAAAAGTAAAAACAATGCAAAGGAAAAAAAAAGGGCTTCTCTTATACCAAGATTTAGGGAGGGGACATCTTAGCTCCCTGTCGAGTAGCACAACAAACAACAGTGTTGAGCATAGAAAGTCAGCTGGATTTATAGATCATGGTTCATTTGGGCTGGCTATGTTACATGTCCTACTTCCTTGTGTTGATGGGGCAATACTACTGACATGGAAGAGACATGAAATTAAAATGGGTCCCATCATTTATAACTGAGAATAAAATAAAAATTGTGCAAAACAAAAACAATTGCATTTTATTTTTTCATGGAAATATAGTTCAATATAAATTAAGCTTTCAAAACAATACAGAATACAAAACAAATAAGACCATTTTGCAGAGTGTGTATGTGGCATACGCTCATGGTTGGAACACTTCGATGCCATGCTTACAGCACGGAAAGGCAAAAAAGTTTCACAATTTCATTTAGCAGACTGTAAAGTGCATTTTATAATGTAATATTTATATTTAAAGGACAACACTTAGAATGCTTCAAGGATATAAGGTATTGTCGTTTTGGACTGTACCTTCAATGTATAAAAAATAATTTATTTATAGCATTGCCTGGGGAGTGGAAACCAATCCAGCCATCACTAGATCATGCAGTCTATATCTTCACATTGTCACCATAAAACATTCACTGAATTTTATATTTCCAGATATTTTCAAAATGGAAGGAATCCGAATAGGATGTTAAGGAAACGTGAATTGTCCGTCTGAATAATAATCTCAACCAAGTACTGTACACAGGAATCATCAGGCTTTCCTCCCTGTCCTTTACCCACTGTGCCCAATAAAGTAAATTGTTTGTGCATGTAAAAAAATCACAAGGGTCTCCTCTTCTCATTTGCAGTCCTGCTTTAGTATCTGCAGAACCTTCTTTCCAAGAGCTGGTTTCCAAATTTGGACAAAGCTTTTCATATTGACAATAAGACGGCCTGTCCGTATGTCTTCGTATCCAGCCACAAGGTATTCCAGGCCTAGAAAGCAGATTTTTAAAATAAAAAATCAAACACAGTCAAATGCAATCTTATGTGTCTTTTAAGTTGGCGTCTCATGGAGTTTTCTCCGGCTTGCTAGTGCACTAGAAGAGCGAAATTCCAATTTAAAAAATAAAAGATCAGGAGTGGTTTTTATTTCTGCCCCTAGAAACCTGTGTGCTGCTGCCACTCAAGGCCAGTTTCAGTGCCTCTTCCCTTAGTTCATAATGGGGTGACAAATATCTTAAAGGGGAACTATCGTGAAAATGAAAAATTAATATTAGCTTCAGCATACTGAAATAGAAAATTAAATATAATCTGTTAAAAATTCTGTACTGTTTCTGAAATAATCAAGTTTATCTTCACTATTCCTCTCTTGGCATATGTTTCTCTTCATTCAGGAATTGGGTGTCAGATGAAGCATCCGGTTATATCTTATAAGGGGGCTCCTTTGGCCTAGAAAATGTATTGGAGCTCACTTTATTAAAATTATCAGAAATCCTGTCTCTACATGCAGAATTTGTGCAAAATGCAGTTATTTGTTTGTACTGAAATCTGTTATTTGAGTGAGCTCTAATACATCTGCTAGGAAAGGGAGCCCCCCTATTAGATATATTGGATCATTCATCTGAACCCAACTGCTGCAAGAAGACAGAATGAAGAGAAACCGATGCTGAGAGAGGAATAGTGAATATAAACTTGATTATTTCATAAACAATGCAGAAATTTTAATTGATTGTATTTAGAAATGTTCTTACTTCAGTATGAAGCTTATATTAAATTGTCATCTTTGCGATAGTTCCCCTTTAACACACTTAACTGAAAGATTAGTTAATTAAGATTGTTAATTTAGATTCACATCACAATTGATAATGCATTCAGAATCACATAATCACAGATTCAAATAATAAGCAGTTCATGAGCTTCTATGTCAGATGTAACCTCACTTTCTTCCAATGTTTGGATTATTACCAACGACCCTTAAGATTAATTTCTGATCAGCAGCCCAGAAAACATTGAGCATGTGCAGTGCTGCTGCAAAATGCCTAACAAGTTTCACAATGGAGAGGAATTTGAAGATATGGATCATTACTGTTCTAGGGCTGCAGAGCCTTGGAGATTTTACAATATGTTTATTGTATAAAATACTGCATTTATAGCCATATTCTTTATATGATTTAGTTCTCCTTTAGCCAGGGCACCACCTACTTTTCTGGGCCTCTGTAGAGGGGCCATCTTTTGGCCCTGTTGAATCCAGGCAGGCGGGGCAGCCATGGGGCAATGGGGGAGGGGTTGTGATGTTGCGGGGGGCAGGTTGTGATATCGGGCGATTGGCCTATCGCTGTGTCAATTATAGGGCAGTTTTGACCCGGGCAGCCCTTCAAAACACAGGGCTGTCTGGGTCAAAACTGGACAGGTGGCAACCGTAGGCCAGACCCACAGTTTGCTAACTTCTTACTTAATCATCATTTAAATCAGTGTAGTGTTGTTTATTATTATTATTATTATTATTATATCAATATGTAAAATGTACGTAGAATACCTAATGTAACGAAAATAAACCTAAGTTACAGTTTAGTTTTTCTAAGCTGTTGTCTTAATATTCAACAAGTCTCAGTCCCTGGCTAATGTAAATTTAACATAGTGTTTAGTGAAAGCACCTGTGCAAGGACACATTATTATAATTGAAACTAGTAAGAAAAATCTAGGTAAGGTAAGGTTCATGAATCAGAAATGTAGTTGTGAGGATCAGCGGAAATGTTCATATCATTTTGTTCTTCAGATATAAAAAAACATAGAAAGGTATCATTTTCATTTATTAAACACAAAACCACAGAACTAATATTTACCTGGATTTAAGATGGGACATGTACACCCTCTGTTAGTCCAAGATTCTGGATAAAGTGTTCTCTTTCCACGAAGAATCTTTAGCTTTGACATTTTCAACACCTTTTTAATTTGAACGTTGACCTCTGCATGCGAGCCTTTATCATGGGCTGATAAGATCTTTACTTTCAGCACTATTGAGAAAAAAAGGAGAAAGTGACACAAATGCGCAAAACATCTTGCCAAATAAAAAATACATTTTTTGGAAGATTTCTGATCTGTAGTTTTGCAGCAATAAAGTTATTATATCCTAGCGTTTGTCACAATTACATCAATATAGTTCTATAGCTGTATTTATACACAGTCTAAAGCTGTATTTCCTGGAGGGAGGGATCAGCAGAATTAACTTTTTTCCATTTGTTTTCTGAACTTGGACTTGGAACCCTTTAAACTGTAATACATGAAAGAAATTGGTGGAGCATTTACCTCAAATGCACTTCACTGTACTATTACAGGAAGATTTCTACTGAGACCTTATCAAGCTAGTTGTTCCACAATCAAACTCTCTCTGGATGTATAGTCTTTCCTCTAGAAATATAGTAGTAGAATCACTTCATAAAATAGCTGCTTAAAAAGAGAGATGCTCCAGCCTCAGTCATTATGCTTTTGGTAGGTTTTAGTAAGTTAAAAACTTCAAGTAATGTAGTTGTATTGGGGGGAGCAGCCTGCCTAATTGATCTGTTTGAAAAATTCCCAGATACCTATTGGCAGATTTGAAAGTCATGTTGCACTGGGACATATTTGGCTTCTTATGTGGTCCTCTTGTAATGGGTCTCCATGGGCCTCTATTATAAACTTATTGTTATGTGATCAGATCATCATCAGATCTTCAGATGTATTGCCATCTCAATTCAGCAGGTTAAAATTGTCTATATTTAGGGATGACTTTGATGTAATTGGCCAGCTTAAATATATTGCAATATATGGACAAACAATCCTCCCTGCTAGAGGTCATTATTTGATGGCTTAAAGGAACAAAATGACTCAATGTGCTTAATATATTGATAATGGGTTGATTGCAGAGGACCTCTTGTCTTTGTCTAGATTTAGGATCAAAGCAAACCAAAAGATTATGTGACAAACCATCCAGTTTCTGAAGAACCCCTCTCATAGCCAACTGCAGCTCCTCAGTTACAGTTTCATTCACATCTTTTCCAGCACCAACAAAGAAACACATTTCCGTTGGGTCTGAAAATAAATAATTGCTATTTCTTTCCTTTGCACTCGACTGCAGGTATTTCCTAATAGTAATAACATGTGAGGCTGCATGCTGGCAACGGCACATTGATCCTACACTCACAATCACTCATTGGCTGGCTGAATAAGTCATCCTGCGTTCACTATGAGTTATATGTCTGCATACTGGATACAACCATATGTGACCCTGCACTCACAGTCGCACATTTGGCTGCAGGCTAACTACAAGCAAGAGAATAGAAGTAAGCACACCAACATTTCGATGGGAATTGCATCCCTTCATGTAAAATATTTTAAAGAAAGCTATTCCGCATGTAATTGCCCATTGAAATGTTGGTGTGCTTACCTCTACTCTACTGTAAATGGACACGCTGGATTGGGTTGTGGAAGGTTTATAGCACCCTACAAACACCGCAGCAGAGGTCAGAAGTCGGTGCATGTGGATAGGTTTGTTTTGCATGCTGGCTAACCCAAATGAACAGGGGCCTCAGGTTAATAGTGCTGCAGAGTGACTGCTTCACTTTTTAATAACTCCTACTTTTACAGTATACATCTACATTAGGTCAGCACCTTCTAACAAACATTTTCATGTCACTTTTCCCTTCACTAGCATTCAAGATTATAGTGTCATTGTTAATGTTTCTTCTTCTAGGGTGGGGAACTTTTCGAAACATGTACAAGTTTGCTGCTTTCATTCCTGTAAAGAAAGACTCACCATTGTGTCTAAACACTCACCATTTTAATCATATATGCAGAGCTGTCATAATTCTGACTTATCTCCTGACCTTCCCGAAATGAAACAGGTGCACATACTATGTACAAAATATGAAGGGAGTGGAACACAAATATATCACTGCACTGCATGGTACGTGCACATATTTTATTTACCCATGAAAACTAAAAAATGCAGTGACCTCTGCTTGGGACCTGGGGTTTTCCAGATAACAGATCTTTCTGTAATCTAGATCTTCAAAAATAAAGTCTGCTAGAAAATAGTTTAAACATTAGATAAACCCAATTGGCTGGTTTTGCCTTCCACAGGGATTAATTATATCTTAGTTTGGATCAAGTGCAAGGTACTGTTTTATTATTACAGAGAAAAGGAAATTGTTTTTCAAAATATGGATTATTTTGATAAAATGCAGTCTATAGGAGACACCTTCCCTTAACCCTTTAAGTGCCAGCAGAATTTCACATTTTGGTTACGCGAAATGCCAGCCGTTTTTGAAACATTTTGTGCTCTCTCACTTTAGGGGCATTTTCTGAGGGGAAACCTATAGTTTACCTAGGAAAACTATACATTGTTTTTTTCGGTAGAAACTGAGCTTTCTAAATCTGCCTGAGTTTTCATGTATTTCCACCTGTGCAAAAAAATTTATAGTGCTAAATACCAAAAAAAAATGAAAAATTACCATTTTTCATCGTATATCAATTTATACCAGAAAAATATTTCATTTTACGGATGAAAATCCAACTGATTTGGAAAGCCTTATGTCTCTCGAACGTGCCAATACCAGATATGTATAGTTTTAGGGAGATTTAGGATTTCTGTACAGCAAAAACTCCCGGCAGTATATTACCGAATTTTGAAAGCACTAAGGCAGAAAACGGCATGCTTTAGATTCCAAGGCAAAAAATCCTGAAACCGTAGGTTTACCCCAGAAAACCATACATTTTTGAAAAGTACACATTCTGCCGATTACAAAATGGGTAACTATGTCTCTCTACTCCCAACTACCAAACATAAAAGCTTGTCTGAACATAGCGGTTTTTCAACAAAAAATTCAAAATTCTGAAAAATCATTTCAAAGGTTTTATTTTGCTGCTCCGCATATCCCAAACTATATTAGGTACCAAGAAAAAGCACCTGAAATATGATTGCCAGGGGTCCACTGAACAATTTGATACCCATTATGCATAGGTTTACCAAAGTATCTGGCATTTAGAGACACCAATATGTAGTTAGCACATCCAAATTGTTCAGGACTTTACTTCAGCTACTGAGAAATCAACACATTGACTGCATTTTTTGTGGGGTAAAAACACAGAAATATATGTTTACCCCCCAAACCCATATATTTTTGGAAAGTACACATTCTACCGAATCTAAAATATGTACCCATGCCTTTCTGCTCCAAACTACTGAGTCGCAAGGCTTTCCCACAATTGTCGGTTTTGGTGAAATATCTGAAAATTGCCTCAAAGCTTCAACTTCCCAGCACCATATCACCCATGTATCGTTACGCACCAAGAAAAAGCACCCTAAATATGATTGCCAGGGTTCCTCCAAACAGTTTGGTGGCCATTGTTCATAGGTTTACCAAAGTATCTGGCATTTAGAGGCCTCAAAATGAAGTTAGCGCATACAAATAGTCCTGTGGGTAACTTCATCTAATGAAAAATCAACACATTGACTGCATTTTTGTGGGGTAAAAACACAGAAATATATGTTTACCCCCCAAACCCATATATTTTTGGAAAGTACACATTCTACTGAATCTAAAATGGGTACCCATGCCTTTCTGCTCCAAACTACTGAGTCGCAAGGCTTTCCCAAAGTTGTCGGTTTTGGTGAAATATCTGAAAATTGCCTCAAAGCTTCAACTTCCCAGCACCATATCACCCATGTGTCATTACGTACTAAGAAAAAGCACCCTAAATATGATTGCCAGGGTTCCTCTGAACATTTTGGTGGCCATTGTTCATAAGTTTACCAAAGTATCTGGCATTTAGAGGCCCCAAAATGATGTTAGCACATACAAACAGTCCCGTGGGTAACTTCAGCTAATGAAAAATCAACACATTGACTGCATTTTTGTGGGGTAAAAACACAGAAATATATGTTTACCCCCCAAAACCCATATATTTTTGGAAAGTACACATTCTACAGAATCTAAAATGGGTACCCATGCCTTTCTGCTCCAAACTACTGAGTCGCAAGGCTTTCCCACAATTGTCGGTTTTGGTGAAATATCTGAAAATTGCCTCAAAGCTTCAACTTCTCAGCACCATATCACCCATGTATCGTTATGCACCAAGAAAAAGCACCCTAAATATGATTGCCAGGGTTCCTCCGAACAGTTTGGTGGCCATTGTTCATAGGTTTACCAAAGTATCTGGCATTTAGAGGCCCCAAAATGAAGTTAGCGCATACAAACAGTCCCGTGGGTAACTTCAGCTAATGAAAAATCAACACATTGACTGCATTTTTGTGGGGTAAAAACACAGAAATATATGTTTACCCCCCAAACCCATACATTTTTGGAAAGTACACATTCTACAGAATCTAAAATGGGTACCCATGCCTTATTGCTCCAAACTACTGAGTCGCAAGGCTTTCCCAAAGTTGTCGGTTTTGGTGAAATATCTGAAAATTGCTTCAAAGCTTCAACTTCCCAGCACCATATCACCCATGTGTCATTACGTACTAAGAAAAAGCACCCTAAATATGATTGCCAGGGTTCCTCTGAACATTTTGGTGGCCATTGTTCATAAGTTTACCAAAGTATCTGGCATTTAGAGGCCCCAAAATGAAGTTAGCGCATACAAACAGTCCCGTGGGTAACTTCAGCTAATGAAAAATCAACACATTGACTGAATTTTTGTGGGGTAAAACACAGAAATATATGTTTACCCCCCAAAACCCATATATGTTTGGAAAGTACACATTCTACCGAATCTAAAATGGGTACCCATGCCTTTCTGCTCCAAACTACTGAGTCGCAAGGCTTTCCCAAAGTTGTCGGTTTTGGTGAAATATCTGAAAATTGCCTCAAAGCTTCAACTTCCCAGCACCATATCACCCATGTATCGTTACGCACCAAGAAAAAGCACCCTAAATATGATTGCCAGGGTTCCTCCAAACAGTTTGGTGGCCATTGTTCATAGGTTTACCAAAGTATCTGGCATTTAGAGGCCCCAAAATGAAGTTAGCGCATACAAACAGTCCCGTGGGTAACTTCAGCTAATGAAAGATCAACAAATTGACTGCATTTTTGTGGGGTAAAAAACAGAAATATATGTTTACCCCCCAAAACCCATATATTTTTGGAAAGTACACATTCTACAGAATCTAAAATGGGTACCCATGCCTTTCTGCTCCAAACTACTGAGTCGCAAGGCTTTCCCACAATTGTCGGTTTTGGTGAAATATCTGAAAATTTCCTCAAAGCTTCAACTTCTCAGCACCATATCACCCATGTATCGTTATGCACCAAGAAAAAGCACCCTAAATATGATTGCCAGGGTTCCTCCGAACAGTTTGGTGGCCATTGTTCATAGGTTTACCAAAGTATCTGGCATTTAGAGGCCCCAAAATGAAGTTAGCGCATACAAACAGTCCCGTGGGTAACTTCAGCTAATGAAAAATCAACACATTGACTGCATTTTTGTGGGGTAAAAACACAGAAATATATGTTTACCCCCCAAACCCATACATTTTTGGAAAGTACACATTCTACAGAATCTAAAATGGGTACCCATGCCTTATTGCTCCAAACTACTGAGTCGCAAGGCTTTCCCAAAGTTGTCGGTTTTGGTGAAATATCTGGAAATTGCCTCAAAGCTTCAACTTTCCAGCATCGTATTGTCCATGTATCATTACCAGCATAAAGCATCCTAAATATAAACATATGGGTCTACTAAACAGTTTGATACCCAATGTGCATAGATATACCAAACTATGTGGCGCACAGAGACCCCCAAATGACAATATGTATAGACATTTTCACGGCTGACGCGCTGGCTGCTGCAATATAACCACCCGGTGTGTGTATTATGCGACATTAGCCCACCTAACAGTACAGATACCCCAGAAAACCATATATTTTCAGAAAGTACACATTCTGACGAATCCAATATGGGTAAATAAGTGTTTCTACTGCAAACTGCCAAACTGCAAAGCAATGCTGAACATAACGTTTTTTATCAAATTTCGGAAAATCGTCACAAAGCTTGAATTTTACCCCATTATATGCCACACATTTCGTAACGTATCAGCATAAAACATCCTAAATATGAACGCCAGGGGTCTACTGAACACTTTGATGCCCAATATGCATAGATATACCAAACTATGTGGCGCACAGAGACCCCCAAATGACAATAGTGTATATACATTTTCACGGCTGACGCTCTGGCTGCTGCAATATGAGCACCTGGAGTGTGTATTATGCGACATTAGACCCCCCTAACAGTACAGAGACCCCAGAAAACCATATATTTTCAGAAAGTACACATTCTGACGAATCCAATATGGGTAAATAAGTGTTTCTACTGCAAACTGCCAAACTGCAAAGCAATGCTGAACATAACGGTTTTTATCAAATTTCTGAAAATCGTCACAAAGCTTGAATTTTACCCCATTACATGCCACACATTTCGTAACGTATCAGCATAAAACATCCTAAATATGAACGCCAGGGGTCTACTGAACACTTTGATGCCCAGTATGCATAGATATAGCAAACTATGTGGCGTACAGAGACCCCCAAATGACAATAGTGTATATACATTTTCACGGCTGACGCGCTGGCTGCTGCAATATAAGCACCTGGTGTGTGTATTATGCAACATTAGACCCCCCTAACAGTACAGAGACCCCAGAAAACCATATATTTTCAGAAAGTACACATTCTGACGAATCCGATATGGGTAAATAAGTGTTTCTACTGCAAACTGCCAAACTGCAAAGCAATGCTGAACATAACGGTTTTTATCAAATTTCTGAAAATCGTCACAAAGCTTGAATTCTACCCCATTATATGCCACACATTTCGTAACGTATCAGCATAAAACATCCTAAATATGAACGCCAGGGGTCTACTGAACACTTTGATGCCCAGTATGCATAGATATAGCAAACTATGTGGCGTACAGAGACCCCCAAATGACAATAGTGTATATACATTTTCACGGCTGACGCGCTGGCTGCTGCAATATAAGCACCTGGTGTGTGTAATATGCAACATTAGACCCCCCTAACAGTACAGAGACCCCAGAAAACCATATATTTTCAGAAAGTACACATTCTGACGAATCCAATATGGGTAAATAAGTGTTTCTACTGCAAACTGCCAAACTGCAAAGCAATGCTGAACATAACGGTTTTTATCAAATTTCTGAAAATCGTCACAAAGTTTGAATTTTACCCCATTATATGCCCCACATTTTCGTAACTTATCAGCATAAAACATCCTAAATATGAACGCCAGGGGTCTACTGAACACTTTGATGCCCAATATGCATAGATATACCAAACTATGTGGCGCACAGAGACCCCCAAATGACAATAGTGTATATACATTTTCACGGCTGACGCTCTGGCTGCTGCAATATGAGCACCTGGAGTGTGTATTATGCGACATTAGACCCCCCTAACAGTACAGAGACCCCAGAAAACCATATATTTTCAGAAAGTACACATTCTGACGAATCCAATATGGGTAAATAAGTGTTTTTACTGCAAACTGCCAAACTGCAAAGCAATGCTGAACATAACGGTTTTTATGAAATTTCTGAAAATCGTCACAAAGCTTGAATTTTACCCCATTATATGCCCCACATTTCGTAACTTATCAGCATAAAACATCCTAAATATGAACGCCAGGGGTCTACTGAACACTTTGATGCCCAGTATGCATAGATATAGCAAACTATGTGGCGTACAGAGACCCCCAAATGACAATAGTGTATATACATTTTCACGGCTGACGCGCTGGTTGCTGCAATATAAGCACCTGGTGTGTGTATTATGCAACATTAGACCCCCCTAACAGTACAGAGACCCCAGAAAACCATATATTTTCAGAAAGTACACATTCTGACGAATCCAATATGGGTAAATAAGTGTTTCTACTGCAAACTGCCAAACTGCAAAGCAATGCTGAACATAACGGTTTTTATCAAATTTCTGAAAATCGTCACAAAGCTTGAATTTTACCCCATTATATGCCCCACATTTCGTAACGTATCAGCATAAAACATCCTAAATATGAACGCCAGGGGTCTACTGAACACTTTGATGCCCAATATGCATAGATATACCAAACTATGTGGCACACAGAGACCCCCAAATGACAATAGTGGATATACATTTTCACGGCTGACGCGCTGGCTGCTTCAATTTGAGCACCTGGTGTATTATGCGACATTAGACCCCCCTAACAGTACAGAGACCCCAGAAAACCATATATTTTCAGAAAGTACACATTCTGACGAATACAATATGGGTAAATAAATGTTTCTACTGTAAACTGCCAAACTGCAAAGCAATGCTGAACATAACGGTTTTTATGAAATTTCTGAAAATCGTCACAAAGCTTGAATTTTACCCCATTATATGCCCCACATTTCGTAACATATCAGCATAAAACATCCTAAATATGAACGCCAGGGGTCTACTGAACACTTTGATGCCCAATATGCATAGATATACCAAACTATGTGGCGCACAGAGACCCCCAAATGGATATATAGTAAATAAAATTTACAAGGCAAAACAAAATAAGGCAGTAAAGAGTGAAATGCAAAAAAATCCAATAAAACCACAAAAATCGATGTTTTTTTTCCAGACTAGTGTTATCGGCCGTCAGAATCACAGTTTGAATATTTTAGCTGGGCCAAACAGGTTATACGGCTAGAAACAAGTGAACACAACATACGCAGAGCTGAAAATGCAATAAAATGGCTAAAAATTCAATAAAATGGCTAAAAATGCACCAAAATACCCAAAATTGCAATATAATCACCGAAATAACATAAAAAAGATATTGCACAGTACGGTTAGCGAATACGCTATTCGTAATGGCAATAAAACATTTTTTTCAGCCAAAAAAAGAAACGATGCGATAAGAAAAAAAAAAAAAAAGCCACAATGCCATGTATGTGCGTGTGCGTGTGTACAAATGGTAAATTACATGTTATGTGCGCGTGTGTGTGTGTGCACATGTGTGTAAGTGCAGTGAGTGTAAGTGACCCCCCCAATCCCCAAAAATGTATGTGTAAGTGTGTGTAAGTGTGAATCTAAGTGTGTATTACTGTAATAAGTGTGTGTTGGTGTGTTTGTGTGTGTAATTGTTGCACTAACCTGAAAAAATCGCTGGAGACTGTTGCAGGCGATCTGGAAGGGCCTCAGGAAGAGATCTGCGACGTCCTCTGTGTGCCTGTGCTGTGGGGGCGGAGATATCCAGCGCGGTGTAGGCTGCAGCAGCAGGACACGTAAGTTACACGTGCCTGCTGCTGTTTTTGGGCCCCTGGGCGATCGCGCCCCAGGGGCCACTCGATCCCCTGCTCTGCTCGTTGCCTAGGGGCAGGGGATCGATGCGGAACGGAGCGAGCGGCTCTAACAGCCGCTCCTCCGCTCCAGAACCCGGAAGTGCTGCAGAACGTAGAATCTACGTTCTGTGGCATTTCAAGTTACTTTTCCACAGAACGTAGATTCTACGTTCTGTGGCACTTAAAGGGTTAATTCAGAACTTTCTGGATAAGTGAAACCCATACCTGTATTTTGAAGTTGCTGGACATAGTTAGCTGATAAAAAAAAAAAATCCACCTGCAGCAGGACCACAACTAGGGTTGCCACATAAAAACCAAACACATATGGGGGCAAATTCACTAACCTCCGAAAATTCGCAAGCGACGGCTTCGCTCACAGCACAACACTAGATTCACCAGGACAACGCTAATTCACTAAAATCCGAAGTTGCCTCCAGGGCTCTGAATGCTGGTGAAGTTATATTTCCCTACATATATAGGGAATATATAGTTTGCTGCCATATGTTAGGAAATGTAGGGGGGAAGCTGGTTACCCCCCAAAAAAATGTACACTCAGCCTATCACCCTGAAAAAAGTAATACGCCAGCGTTTTTTGGGACTTAGAAAAATTTTCAACTATTTTTTGGGGAACTCCTTGTCTACTCTATTGCACTTCACCTGGTCTGAGGTGGCAAAGGCAAGTCTGGGGCAAGAGGTAACAGTAAAGTTCAGTAAAGTTATGTCCATTCTCCAGAGCAAAACTTCACCAGGTGTTAGGGAGCGAAGAAACGCTACAGTCTATCTCCTTCGCTAGCGAGTTTATGCCAACAACCATTAGTAAATTGGCGAAGTACCGAAATGATGTCATGCTGGGCGAATTTTTGCAAGCGTTAGTCACTTTGCCCTTTAGTAAATTTGCCCCATGGAATCCACAGCCTGCATGGCTAATTAGCAATTCATTTAGATGCCTGCTGCAGACTGATTTATGTGCAGCCATGCATCTAAATGAATTGCTAATTAGCCATGCAGGCTGTGGATTCCATATGTGTTCGGTTTTAAAGGGATAAAATGGCAACCCTAACCACAAAAACCAGTCAACTCTTTCCATTCTTCAAACTGCACTGGACGGGTAAAAACGAAATGTGTATCAGTTGCTATGACTTACTGGATGCAAACGTTACTAATGTTGCTAATAATTGTGGGCTGATAAATTTGGCATAAACAAGCATGAAAAATGAAAGCTTTCCCAAGCACTGAATATTTACCATATGAGTATTTCATGCCACAAAACACCTCAGGCTTTCCCAATGCTTGCTCCTTGCATTCACATTTCCCTGGAAAGAGTGAAAAATAAGAGTTAAAGCCAATCCGTTTATATTAAAGACATGCTTCCCCAAATATAATCACTTTCCTTAACATATGGAAGAAACATCTGCTCTGTAATTAGTGTGCCATATGGTTCTGATTTGATTAATGTTAAATTCCATATAAATAAATGTGTATCCAAAGTGGTAATGTGATTTACTGACACTACTGCTGCCTGTGCTTTTTCATAAGTAAAACACTGATATTAGTCCAAGCCCAGTAAATGTTTCCAGTAGAAGTCAGTAAGGGCTTATCTTGCTAAATAAAAAGTGGAAATGAACTTTGCAAGTCCCTCCGATTTGACTCACAGCTAAAGGGAATATTAACTCCAAAATGCAATGTGCTCTTATAAACAAAATAACAATTCTAAGCAACTTTCCCATATAGATGAATGACAACTTTCTGTGGCTTTTAAAATTATTTGGAACTTTATAACTGCTATTAAAGGGGCTATTCATTTGTGAGTTATGTTTAGTATGAAGTAGTGATATTTTGAAACAAATTGCAATTTCATGTTTTAGTAGTAGTAGTTTTTAAGTCATTTTTTCAGCTTTTTAGTCAGTGTCTCTCTAGTTTGCAATTTCAGTAATCTGGTTGCTAGGGTCCAAATTACCCCAGCAACCATGCATTGATTTGAATATGAATAGAAGAGGCCTGAATAGAACGATCAGTAAGAAAAAATAGGCAGGTAGACTTTACTAGTCACTAGCAAACATCTGATTGGTTGCTGTGGGTTACTGCTCCTGGGCAAACTTAGTACCTTTAATTACATAACCCCCTTGCAGCCGTACAGAGCTTTTGTTTTTAGATGGGTGTCAGCGACCCCCATTTGAAAGCTGGAAAGAGTCAGAAGAAGATGGTAAATCATTTTGAAAAACTATAAAAAAAATTAAATAATAAAGACCAGTTCAAAAGTTGCTCTGAACTGGCAATTTTATAGCATACTAAAGTTTAACTTAAAGGGGTGGTTCACCTTGAAGTTAACTTTTAGTATGTTATAGAATGGCCTTAGTAACATTTCAGTCAGTCTCCATTATTTATTTCTTTTTTTTTTTTTTTAATTACTCTTCTTATGACTCTTTCCAGCTTTCAAATGGATATCACTGAACCCAGCAAAAATGTATGCTCTGTAAGGCTACATTTGTTGTTATTATTACACATATTTCTATGCATGCCCTTTCCTACAGTCTCTTTTTCAAATCAGTCCATGGTTGCTAGGGTAATTTGGACCCTAGCAACCAGACTGCTGAAAATGCAAACTGGAAAGCTGCTGGATAAAAAGCTAAATAACTCAAAAACCACAAATAATAAAAAATGAAAACCAATTGCATATTATCTCAAAATATCACTCTCTACATCATACTAAAAGTTAACTTAAATGTGGACAACCCCTTTAAAGGAGAACCACCCCTTTAAAAGCAATATGTGTCTTTCATTTGGTGATTCTGACTTTTGAAACAATGTAGCAGAAGGCAGCCAATGAACAGACCTGTGAAGAAACAGGCAAGGCTGACTTTGCTACTGCTTCACAAGAAAGAACCAGTGCTTGAGAAAGAGACAACAATACTGCTTTCAATAACTAATACATACAAATATTGACTACATTTTATTTGGGCGTTTATATCCCTTTTAATGGTGACGCTTTTCCTTCTACCACAAGTTAACTGCCTACTATTTTTTTACTCCAATATCTCTTTTACCCCCACATACAAACCCTTGCTAAATCTTTTTTTCTTTTGTACAACAATGGGCAAATGTGTTGTATGAACATTTTTATTTATATCGCTCTAATCGTGTATGCAATACTGTACATTTTTACAATAATTAATAGCACGGATAGATGGAACAAACATTGCAATAAATAAATATAAACAGAGTGACAGAGATTAAGTGCCATACTGAGACAGAGGAGGGAGGTCCCTGCACTGCAGTTTCCAGTTATCCACATACTGTAATCCACCACTGACTAATACGTTTATGCTACTGATTACTAAATTAAGGGTCTCTGCCTGGTTTTCAAGGAACCCACTTTCTTGAGGGACTAACAATAATCACGCAGAGCCCTACCCCACTACTAGATGTAAAACTTTCAGTTTGAGGCCTGTACAGAGAGGTAAACTGCACAGCACTACTACTTTATTTGCCCTTAGCTCTACCTAATGGTGTTACCTATGTATGCAATGAAAGGAACACTAACCTGTACATATTACTGAATTGAGCTTAGTGTAGAAAGGTCACGTGCACACTCAGGCCCTTCGAACAATTTCTGCTGGTGCACAAGACCCAAGGGAGACGGCACTCCTAACAATCCAATATGAAGATAAAACAGGCGAAACGTTGTGTGACGCAATAAACACACCAGGGGTAGGACCCCGGCTTAATTCGCTCTGTGTGCCAACCTGTTTTATCTTCATATTGGATTGAGCTCAGTACAGATATGGGATCTGTTATCTAGAATGCTCTGGAGCAGGGGTTTTCTGAATAAGGGTGGCCATACACACTAAGATCCGCTAGTTTGGCAAGGTCGCCAAACGAGCGGATCTTAACCCGATATCCCCACTAACTGCTGGGCAATATCGGATGAATCTGAACATTTTGCCCTGGGGCCGAAGATCGGATTACAATAGTACAAATGGGCCACATCAACTAGCAGATGCAGTCCTGGACCGTACGAAAAATCAAACTTGACCGATCGATATCTGGCCGATATTTGGCCTATCGATCGGGAGGACCCGTCGGGAGCCCCCAAGCATGAGCAGATAAGCTGCGAAATCGGTCTAAAGGACTGATATCGACAGCTTTAATCTGCCCATGTATGGCCACCTTAAAGGAATTGTTCAGTATAAAAATAAAAACTGGGTAAATAGAAAAAAATGTTTCTAATATAGTTAGTTAGCCAAAAATGTAATGTATAAAGGCTGGAGTGACTGGATGTCTAACATAATAGCCAGAACACTACTTCCTGCTTTTCAGTTCTCTGGGTTTCCACTGACTGGTTACCAGACAGTAACCAATCAGTGTCTTGAGGGGGGGCCACATGGGTCATATCTGTTGCTTTTGAATCTGAGCTGAATGCTGAGGATCAATTACAAACTCACTGAACAGAAATGTACCATGTGGCCCCCCTTCAAGTCGCTGACTAACTCAGAGTTATAGAGCTGAAAAGCAGGAAGTAGTGTTCTGGTTATTATGTTACACATCCAGTCACTCCAGCCTTTATTCATTACATTTTTGGCTCTAACTATATTAGAAAATTTTTTATTTTGCACAGCCTATCTATTTACCCAGTTTTTATTTTCACACTGAACTGTTCCTTTAAGGGATCTTTCTGTAACTTGGATCTTCATACATTGTCTACTAAAACATCATTTAACCATTAAATAAACCCAATAGTCTCGCATCCAATAAGGATTAATTATATTTTAGTTGAGATCAAGCACGAGGTACCGTCATTACTTCAGAGAAAAGGGAATAAGTTAAAAAATTTTGAATTATTTGATTATAATGGAGTCTATGGGAGACGCCTCTCTGTAATTTGGAGCTTTCTGGATAACGGGTTTCCCAGATCATATACCTGTACGTAGGTATTATTATATTATATACTGGGAATATAAGCTCGGCTTGTGGTTGATTTCCTTTTTTTTTTAATGCAATGACCAACAGCTTTTCCCTGATCACACCCACAATGATTTTAGGTCAAACCCCCTGCTGGTTCCTTGTAAAAGGATTGTCAGACTGACAGGTGGCAAAGACAATGGAAAACAGTTTCTCTAAAGCCAGTGGGCCTCATGTATGATGAGAGTACAATGCAATCTGCTCATTTTTTCATCTAGGGCACCGTTTTTTTTCTCTTAGTTATCAGGGAACTGCAGCTCCTTTACACAAATTCTATGTTATGCAGCATGTTTTTGTTAGGCTGGTAGGCAGCACAAGGGGTATCCCAAGAGACCATTAGTGGCAAAACACCTACCAATCTACCATTGCCAACTAACAAAATGTCATTAACTTTTAGTATAATGTAGAGAGTGATATTCGGAGACAATTTGCAATTGGTTTTCATTTTTTAACATTTCATTTTTTAGGTCATTTAGCTTTTTATTCAGCAGCTCTCCAGTTTGCAGTTTCAGCAATATGGTTGCTAGGGTCCAAATTCTCCTACCAACCATGCATTGGTTTGAATAAGAGACTGGAATATAAATAGGAGAGGGCCTAAGTAGAAAGATGGGTAATAAAAAGTACTAACAACAATAAATGTGTAGTCTTGCAGAGTATTTGTTTTTAGATGTGGTCAGTGACTGCTGTTTGAAAGCTGGGAAGAGTCAGAAGAAGGCCAATAATTAAAAGAATAAAACTGTATAAAACAATGAAGACCAATTAAAAGGTTGCTTAGAACTGGCCATTCTATACCATTCTTAGGGCTCTTATACACGGGCATTTTCTCCTGCGCTCCCCCGCATTGCGATTTCTTCCGTTCAGCCGCAGGGGGGCACAAGAGTAGACTCACTCAATTATTGTGAAGGGGGCTGTACTCACACAGACACATGTAAGTGGCAAACGCAGGTGGGACGCGTTGCATTTCACCTGCGTTCAGCGCATACATGCGGCTGTGTGAGTACAGCCCCCTTCACAATAATTGAGTGCGTCTACTCTTGCGCCCCCCTGCGGCTGAACGGAAGAAATCGCAACGCACGCATGTGTAAGAGCCCTAAAAGTTTACTTAAAGGTGAACATCATTAAGGGTATTTTTGGGACCTTATTTCTGATTAACATTTAGAGCAGTGAGATTACAAGCATTGTGCCACCCATGTGATTTCCAACTGGGCAGCAGTAAAATGCTTGAAACTGCCCTTCCACAGACCTTGATTTAAAATCGATTTAAAAAGGAATTGGGGTTAGTTGATGTCACTCACTGTACCATAAGCTGGAAAGCCAGAGCAAACCCATGCAAGAATCAAAAAGAGCCCTTTAATTGCTTCCATCTTCAATGCAGATAGTTCATACAGAGCTCCCTCTGGGACTTCAGTGTGACGAAGCAGTATTTAGTTACCTTTTTTCTTATTCTTATTATTGTGACTTCATTCACAGAGTGAAATAATAAGAAAAAAATAATGATATATGTCTAACACAAATAATATAGCTCATGCGATCTCAAAAAGTGTGGGAAAGCTAATAAGATATTATGTGGCAAATGTGCAGCCAAAATACCTTATTTTGAGCCAACGCCCCTTTCATAGAGGAAGGATAATAATGTACCACAATCACTGAATTTGCAAGGGATGTATTTGGAAAAAGCTCTTCTGATAAAAAGTACATTAGTAAGGGATTTAAGTAAATATAAATGTTATTTGTACAAAAACCTGCCATACTGCTAGCAGATATTCATGTGGCAATGTTAGGTACCCTGGGCACTGTAATATTCCTATAACAAACTATTTTTGTGTTAAAAAAAAAATATGCATCTTAAAGCATGCAGGTTGCACTTTCCAACCTCTGGCCCTATGGTTTTGGGGGGGCACAGGGCAGAGACAAGCCTACAGGGCCGCAGGTTGTAAGGAAAGAGTTAATGTTCCTCCTGAAGCCTCAGTACAGGTGCATGGAGAACAGCAGCACTCCCTAGGCTGACATTCCAGAGAGAGTAAAAGCAAACTGGGAGCAGCCCCCAGTCAATTCAATAATTAGTAGAAGGAATGTTTGTGCAGTCCAACAGAAACAAACCACAGTGAGTGCATTTTTCATTGACATAATTGAACCTTAATGGAATATTAAAATAAAATAAGGATTATAAAAACCACAATACATGTTCAAAGACAGCAATTTCATGCCCTGTTAGGCAACAATGAATGAGCTATATGTTAAGGAATACTGACAGCTCTACAAATGGCTATATTGCTTATTGCGGATGCTTCTAGAGACTGGAGTTGAACAAACATTATTTTTCAGTACTGGGTGGTAGAGGAAACTTGCATTTATCAGCAAGTGGACTTCCGTTCCATTGTTTTTTCTTTTTTATTTAGAATGAAAAGAAGTAAAGTGTAACATTTTCTCATTTTCTAATTGGACTAGTGTTGTTGGTATAGTACCATAGGGGTCTGTCCTTGGCCCTTTGCTTTTTAACTAGTTAATTAATGACCTTGAGGTGGGCATTGTGAGCAGTCTTTATTTTTGCTGATACAAAATTGTGCTAAATTATAACTTTTATGCAGTATGCTTCCACTATGCAGACTAAATTGGGAAACTGCGCATCAAACTGGCAAATGAGGTCCCCGGAAGGAGGTCCCTGTCCCATAGAGCTTACAGTCTAAGTAAGGTATGCCGTCATAGTCTTATTTCTGTTTAAAGTAAACAAAGAAAAGAGAATTTACAACAGGAATTAAACAGCTAATAAAACCAGCAAACCCATTTACTGAGAATATTTGTATTATTTTCTCTGGCAGTCTTGACAAATCAAATTAATAAAACCTGAATAATCTGGAAACCTGTTATCCAGAATGTTATAAAATATACTAGAGCCATATGTGTGTCTAGTTCCAGCACTACGTGTATGTATAACACAAGGATAGCTTAGAGAGACTATTTCATTTAGATAAAGAGGATTATGAAAAACTGGATTTGTTATATTTCTACAGTTTCTGTGTTTGTGTTTCTGGAGGAAAACATTTGGATTTCTACAAGGTTGTCTTACTTAAGTAATAAATAGTATAACCACTTTTAAGATGAATTAACCTCAGGTCACAGTATAAACTATTATATAACAGCAGAAAATAAATGTTCATCTAGAGACGTGATAACTACATTATTATAAATGATGCCAGGCCATCCCTGAGGATGTGTTTGGTTTGGCTGCAGCTCAACTGAGAGATGTTACAATGGAATTTACATCCACTGGCCAGAATTCTAATCCCAAAATGATCTGACTTGGCCAGTTCCATCAAAGCTGCAACATGTAGAAACAGATGCTATGTGAATATAACACTATGCAATTGGGAGCAGTTTTTTTGCACTTTTACTTCATTTGGTGGGTGTGCATCCAAAAGAGGCAGCATGTGGGAGTCCTCAGGAATGGCTTCTAGATTATGTGTCAGACAGACAAGGGGATACCAGACCTCAGCGTGACTGGACCTGAAAGTGATGGACTCTGCATCTGCTGTATAGTGCAGTGCAAAGCTTGCACCACCAATCATACTGGTGTGATGTTCTGTGAATTGGCCTTAAGGGAAGCAAGTAATTGATATCATAGGGATGGTAAATGAGCCACACTGTCTTGTTATTTGGGATGCACCGAATACAGGATTCTGCCTTTTTCAGCAGGATTTGGATCCTTGTGCTTAGCCAAACCGAAAACAAATCCTAATTTGCAAATTGCAGAAAACTTCATATAGCGTTTTAACCTTTTAAATTAGCATAGTTTGGTAAGGCTTGCATCCCAAATGAAATGTATTTTTCTTCTTTTGCCAAGTGTGTTACCAACTCAACAGAAGTGAAGGATTACTAGATCAGAAGAAGCTCTTGGAAGAGAATCATTTGGATGAGGAACTGCACATTTTTTTCTGATTCAGATATGCTACTTCTAGTGCCAAGATCTTTATGAAGATAAATAACACTTGGACAGTATCACACAGAAAACTCTGAACAGGGGGCGGGCGGTCTTATACAAAGTACCACAGGCTTTTTAATTTAATATTCGCTTGCTTGATTTGTCCCTAGGTATCCTGCAAACCTAAACAGGATGAAAAGTGATATGAAGTCACCACTATGAAGGCAGTTGAAAGATAATGGGAATGTGAACTGTATTTTAAATGATTTAGCATTAAAGTAAAGTAAATATGCTTAGGCCTGAAAAATAGAACTGGATTGTAGCAAAGGCCAAGAAAATAGGATTGGATTGTAGCAAAGGGCTTCTGTACATGTGATTGTGCCCTAGTCAGAGGTGCTACATTAGTGATTGGATTCTATGTATAGCCTTTTGTACTGGTCAGTCCTCGGTTCTAGTGATTAGATTCCAGGAAGAGACTTCTGTCCTAGTGACTAGATCATAGTCAGACACATAAGGCTTGAGAAAAGACCATAAGAGACCAGGAATGTTGCCTTATTCTGTATTATATGGGCTATATAAACACCTTGAAATTTCAGCGTGCTACTGGATTTTTTCAAAAAGAACTCTACATGGTAGGGTAGGTAGTTTTTGACCTTTTGGTTACTTGGCTTTTCATTGTCTAGTTTTAGGACCTGTGTCCTAGGTCATATTTGTATAGAAATATTGAAATAGAATGGGCTTCGCAAACATTAGTGTACGTTAACACTTTCATTTCCACAAATCCTACTTAAAAAAAAGGGTATACTTTTCCTTTAATTATTTGGGATGACCAGAGCAACATCTTACCTGAATGGCGAAGAGCAGAAAATCCTTGTTCATCTTCCCAGGTCCAGGATAGATGACTCTCATTATACACAGACAAGAGTTGGGGAAATTCACGATACCAGTCGATGTCCAGGCTGTGAAGTGGAGGAATTTGATTGTTTGAAAGCGAGTACAAGCGAGTAGCAGCAAATTGTTGGAAAATTAATTTCAGCTATAAATCGGGTTGGAAGTCTTTTCAGGTAAATATGGCGATGTAGTTGCCATTGGTAACAGATCCAGGAAATTAACGGATTGCAAATTTAGAGGTAAGAAAATAAAAAGGTTTTTCTCCTCTCTGAAAATGGATTGGCTTTTTTTGCATGTGCATTGAAGGTCGTAAGGATTTTTAATTGTTTGTAAGAACATTTTTTTTCTAATTGTGAATCTATTAGAAGGTAAATAAAGGATGCCTTTTTAACAGATCCTGTGGCGTGGTTCCTAGTATAGGAAGGTCATAAGGGTGGTTGTAAGGTCCCATCAGATAAAGACTATATCAGGCCTTAAATGCAATCCCCTACTGACGGGAATACACAGACCCTCTATGCAATCTAAACCACGGGATTAACCAGTATTAGCCTACCAGTTGGATGTGCAAATCAGCAAAGATTAAGATTTATATGTTTCAGGTCCTGAACCAACCCCTGTAAGGCCAGCCTAACTAGTTTCCAGCATAAGGCCAGCATAACCTTGTTCTAAGCACAAGCAACCTAAACATTGCAGAACTTACTTGGTGATACAATCCCCAGCAAGTGGATCACAACTGCCTGCACAGTCACATGGCCTGCAACCGTACTCTCCAAAGCCCCAGTAGCCAACCATGCATTGATCACAATGAGGACCAGCCACTCCTGGCTTGCATGGGCAGTCTCCATTTGTGGGATCGCATAATGTGATGTTACCAAAGGGAAGTACAGCTGATCCGATGGGATGGCAGGAACATGCTGTAAAATATAAAGACGTTATTTTGTTTTTGTGTTTAACAAACTGTTGTTATATAGTGTGTCTGCTGGAAGAATTAAAGGGTTCACCTAGCTAGTTGGTGGCAATTTGTAGATAAAAGAATTTCCTGTGAATAAAGCAGCAGATATTCATTAAGCTTGAGAAAGGAGCCACGCTATACACTTTATATGGAATGCACTTGGCAGAGTGCTTTACACAAAATTGGCTTACTTACTTCCGCGTTCACCCTCCTGGTAACCAAAATTCCAAGTACGCATGCTTAGGCTGAGTACACACAATGTCACAATTGTACAATCACTTTGCCCTTGAATCATGGATTACTTAATGATTTTCTAAAGGCACTTTGACACAGTGTTTGGGAAATACCACTGTCTTGGAGGAAAATGCATTGAAAAGAGTGCATTTAAACTGCATGATATGGGTTGCAGAGGGATACCCAGTGTGTATGTGTGTGTATATATATAGATAGATAGATAGATATATTCCCTCTCAGCCAAGTAATTAAGTGGCAGCTGAGAGAGGAGCTACCTAGGAAAGGTAAAAGGGATGTGTTGCCACAGCTGAGGGCTCTCCAGAAACCTCCTAGAGTGGAGGGAAGTGTGGTGCTGCTGGGAGAGACAGTGCCTGGCAGAAGGGGTGGTGCAGAGGCTGTGAGACTAAATCGTTGGAGGGGAGAAGGGACTGGCAGAGGCTAGTGAGCCTGAGTCCCAGGAGGCGAAGCCAACAAAGCTGAGTGAGAAGCCCAAGTGCTCTGAAGTTACAGAGGGTGAGAGTTTCCCTTGATGGTGAGAGCCCGGGGGGGGGGGGGGGAGTGATGTGAAACTGGTTCAGGTGTAGTTTGTAGTTGCATGGTTATAATGTAATTGCTGGTAAATTACAGGATAGATAAAGTAAATTCAAGGCAAGTACAATTTATCCAAAGTCAACTTTTTACAGCTGCTGTATGGCTCTTAACTAAATGCTTTGCAATTTCATGAATTTGAAAATGTAACACTTGCCATTTGTTTCCTATTGAATTCTTACACTGTAAACTCCTTTCAGCTAGATTCTCTCCATGGATATTATAGGACTCATTAGGAACAAATTTAAAGTGCAAGGTTGTGTCCTTTAGGGCCCAGGCATGTAGCACCTGAACCTGGGCATGAGGCGGTGCAAGCTGAGCTCAGATTAGAAGTTTTGCACAAGGTGTAAAGTGCAGTACTGTCAGTAACAATTGTCCCCTGTACATAAGCAGGTAAGTACATTTCTCTCCTGTGACTTGTAGCAGCCAGTGTTTCCTCGCTCGCTCATCTAAATGATGCTCAAGCTAGGGGGGTGCCACTTGCTGCCCTGATCTGTCACAAAAGCAGATAGCGCTACATGAGACCAAAGCACACACCTTTGTGCTCCAGTGGTGTAACAACCTACACGGGGGGGTGCATACCACGTGGTCTGCTGCATTATAGCCCCCAGCCCCTCTAGTACCATTAAAATAACGGCACACAGTGAGTGCCAGGAGGTGCAGCACAAGCGGGAAGGAATGAGGCCTGTGGAGAAGGGACTGTTTGCGCCGCTCCCCCTCAGTAGATTATTTTGTGAGGGGCACGATGCACCCAAGATACGCCACTATTGTGCTCCATTCTAAAATCACAAAGAACTGTGCCTCAGGGTTGTGCACTTTGCCCCAAACATATTATCGTAAAGGAACAGTAACACTAAAAGATGAAAGTGTTTTAAAGTAAATAAATACATTTTGTTGCCTGCACTATATTATTTTTAGTAAATATTCAATGTTATGCTACTTAAACAGGAACCATGGTGAGCTCAAACAAACGGTTATTTTGTCGGGAGAACTAAAAGCTAGGTACTCTATTGATACATTTCCCAAGTGTGTGTCTTGTATTATGACTGATGAAATATACTAATACTTTTTTTGAGATATCATACAATTTATGGCATTCTTAACTTAGGAAAGCTATTTGGCTTTGCCTGACAGCATTTGCAGACACATTCCTGCTAAGAAGTATTCACTTCACAATCCATCCTTCTGATATGATTGCTTATACCAAAACATCCATATGAGCTGGAATAGGTTTCTGGGAGAAGATGGTTTATCATATTTCATTGTGTGGGTGCCCACTCAGCCAAACATCACAGGAAGTGCAATCTATTGTTTACACCATCTCATTAGAAATCTCTAGCAATACCAAGCTCTATGAACAGCCAACTGCCCACACATGAAGATACAAGTTCGATCACTGTAATCACCATCATTTGGTCTTATTTCATCATAACTAATAAACAAGTCCTACAGTGATAATAATTCGCTAAAGTGAAATCAGCCCCAAACTGCCTGTGCACTGAATCCTAACTAGAATGCTGCTGCTGATGTTAAATCTCTTTGTAGTGTGAAACAAATCAATATTTCTATATATTTGAACACAGAAGAATGTGTGACAACACATTTATGGTATAGGTGTGGGATCCATTATCTGGAAACCTGTTATGCAAAAAGCTCAGAATTACAGGTTAGCCATCTCCCATAAACTCTATTTTAAGCAAATAATTAAAAAATTGAAACTCTCTAGTATCAAACTACCATGTACTTGATCTCACCTAAGATTAAATTAATCCTTATTGGAGGCTAAACAATCCGATTGGTTTTATATGATTATCAGTTTTAAAGTATGGGGATCCAACTTACAGAAAGACCGTTTATCCAGAAAACCTCAGGTCCGATGAGGATACCTGTACCATACTGTGCGAGGTTGCAAAAAAAGCATTTCTGTACAAAATGGTGTTGGCACCTAAAGTGATACAGCAGCAAATATGACCCCAATCTTAATTTATTTACAGACAAATATGACAGCTGTCTGATTCCTTTGACTTTTATTGGCAGGTCGTTGAAATGCATCTAAAGCTTGACTGAATTTAAAAAGAAGACAGGGAAGCAAAGACCTCCCAGATTTGAACCCTGCGTTTCAATGCTACTCACAAAGAAAATGAAGTAGAAGACAAAGCAAACAAGTGCCGCACAGAGAAGAATGAAAGTAATCACACAAGAAGCACAATGACTCCATCATTTTAAGTAGCTGTGATTGCCCCACTTACTTGTTCCATTGAATCAGAAGCTTCCACAACATCCCTGCGATTTTAACATTCCATTAAGGTTTGAAGAAAGATGCTGCAATTGCTTTTTTTTTGATAACCAAAAACCATGAAGGTAAATGTGTTTGACAGCTCTAAAATATACAGGGGGCTACTTACACAGCGATCAGTGATAGATTAAACAGGAGATTGCTGAGTGATGATCTTAGACAGAGTATTCTTGGACAATAATGGGAGAAGGAATGATGTAGGAGTAATGCTTTTTGCATCTTCTGATATAGTATGTCCAAGAATGTAGAGATGAGGGCCAAGAAATAAATTAATTTATAATCTAAGTTTAAAATAAATAAATAAATAAAAAACCTCTCCCCAGTCACCACTGGAGTCTTTCATTGTAAATACGGTGGCGGAACTTGGGAGTGAGGGAGTATAGTACACATCGTGGAGTGGCAGAAGTGATATTGCCTGTGCAACTTGGTGTTATACTTAAGTCCGGTACCTATGGTGGCACCACACCCTTTCCTAAATGAGGGGTGGGAGTGTCCTAACAGTGCCTGCCAGAAGCTCAGTAGGCAGGGGATAGCCAACCAGTCACACAAGCAAAGACAGACTTCAGTTCTTTATCAGGTCAGGATTTTCCTGCTTGATCCACAGCTTAGTTATTGTTGTTTTGTTTAGGCTCTGTGACGGTTGGTAGAGTAGCCACCTCCAAATCAGTAACATGTAACAAACAACAACTGTAGATCATTTTTCAAGTCTTTGTGTGGTTTGTTTGAGCACTACATGTTTCAGACCACATGGGTCATTCCTCGCATGCACCCGAGGAAGGACCTGTGTGGTCCGAAACATGTAGTGCTCAAACATGTCCCTATCAGGTCAGCCTAGCTGCTGATTAGTTCCTATACTACAGTCCTACACTACTTTTTTAAGCATAATCCTTCTATATTTAAAAGTATTGCACAATTACACAATATGTCTCTTTAAGAACAGTTTACAGAGTCAGTGCCCCCCCCCCCCACCCATGGGAGCTGTTTTAGAAAGAATGAATAGAAAGAAAAATGAATATTAGAAAAATGGCCACAAATAATTGGTGAACTATCTGAAAACAACTGAAGTGAAAAAAGTGTTGGAAGGCGAAGAACCCCTTTAAGGTGGACTCTTGGAAAAGTCTACAGAAAACAACCTGCTCTCCAAAATGCAAGAACAATCATATATTCTATTCCATCATATCTCTGTTCATCTTATCTCTGTGCTCTTCCCACATACATCATAAGTTTCATTGCATTACCATTGCACAATGGTGATATCACCATACCATAGATGAACTGTTTTTTAAGAATGATTTAGACTGTAAAGGTGGCCATACATGGAGAGATCCGCTCGTTTGGCGATGTCGCCAAACGAGCGGATCTCCCTCCGATATGCCCACCTTGAGGTGGGCAATATCGGGCTGATCCGATCGTGGGCCCTATGGCCCAACGATCGGATCCTAACGATGCCCAAACGGGCAGTCGGATCGCGGGACCACATCAACGAATAGATGCGGCCGCGATCCGACGAGATTTTCTGTCCCATCCGATCGAGATCTGGCTGACTTTCGGCCAGATCTCGATCGGTGAAGCCCGTCGCGGGGCCCCATACACGGGCCAATCAGCAGCTTTTATCGGCCCGTGTATGGCCACCTTAAGGCAACTCGAATCTGGCCAATCATGTGAGGTATCAATCAACTGATCCATGGGCGAAGCAGATCTCCTACTTACCGTATCTTTATATGTTCTTCAATTGGAACAGAATGGCCAACAAACCTGCCTGATTGATGAACGAACTGATATTCATGGCACGAGATCTTCTAGCCAGCATACACATAGCAAAAATCTTACAAAACATGATTTTCTGGGTACACATATTGCCAGTCTATGGCAGGACATGATAAGAGGATTTGCTTAATCAAGATGTAGAAAATTCTACCAGCAGTGGGACATATGTTTATTCACAGTACAGGCTGATTAGTAACTTGGACACAGGAAGGAATTTTATACCTTTCCACTTCCTTTTTTTTTTTTAACCTAGTAGTAGAATAGTTGAACCTAATTGGACCTTTTGTACGGGTCTAACGACCACAAAGAACAATTAGCAGTCACTACAATACATAAACAATTTAGCTATTCAAGTGCTAATTCTTACTAAGCACTGCTAAATATAAGTATTTAGCACACAAAAGGTATTACTGGATAATCCTAACTAAAACTTCCAGATTAAGTATTATTAGACACAGCCCTTCCTCTGTTTGTTTTCCTACATTGCTTGCGGTTGGACATTACATTCAAGTTTGTCATTTGTATGTACATGCATGATGCCGATCTCAGTGTAGTTCCTATATTTTATTAGCTGTGTATATAAAGCAATCAGCACTTAACATATGTCCCTATAATGATCTATATTGTTTATTAGGCTGTGTTTATATGTCTGCAGTAAGTAATTAGGTCTACTACTCATTTTCAGCAATAGTTTATACACAATCATTTTCTTGAGTTCTTGAATTGGTGTAAGATGACATTGTTATTATGTGCAGGATATTAGAGACAAATGAACCTACTGCATTTCCTCTAATTCCAGATTTATTTCATTTACAGTTGCACAACTGAATACATCAAGCTCCACAAAACTTTAAGGGCAGAGACACACGGGGAGACAAATCTCCTCTTCTTCGCGGTGACTAATCTCCCCGAACTGCCTTCCTGCCAGCTTCAATGTAAATTGCTGGCGGGATGGCGCTCGGAGCGATTTGTTTTCCGAAGTTGCCTGAAGTTTCCTCGTGAAGCAACTTCGGGCGACTTCAGAAAATGAATTGAGTGCCATCCCACTGGAGATTTTCATTCTAGCCGACGGGAAGACAGGGAAGGCCGTTTGGGGAGATTAGTGGCCTTGTGTCTCTGCCTTAAATGGGCTGCTCATCTTTAAATTAACCTTTAGTATGATGTAGAGAGTGATATTCTGATACAATTTGCAATTGGTTTTCATTTTTTTCATTATTTAGCCTTTAATTCAGCAGCCCTCTGGTTTGCAATTTCAGCAATCTGGTTCCTAGGGTCCAAATTACCCTAGCAACCATGCATTGATTTAATTTTGAGAAATGTTTTCATTCAGGGCAAGAGCACATGAAGCACCTAACCTGTTCCCTGGTGCTGACAATATTAGTAGGTCACCTCCTCATTGTTCGTTATGATAACTGCCTGGTAAACCCATGTGCAAGTGCTTTTCAGGTGACACTTAGGGGCAGTTTTATCAAAATGTGAGTGATAAAAAAATGTGGACAGAAAAAAACACAGACAAAACTTGTGCAACTCTTTTTTTCTTGAATTCTAGCTTATTCCAGCTATTCGAGGTTTCACAAAATACTCACAAATTTATTTATTTTTGGCGTCCACTTTTTTTCTCTGTCTCAATTCAATAAAAAAACACCAACACGATTTTTGATTAACTGTCCCCCTAGAAGGGCACCAGTTAAAGCCACAGACACCTAGTAAGCAATATACTTCTTAAGATGGGTTGCTTCATCTGGCCACTCTTGTTTTGGTAGCAAAGCCTCATTAACATTACAAGTAAATAACATTAACAACTCTGCTCTCCACCTGTTAATGTTACTAGAGCAAATCTGACTCAACAAGACAGGGACCAATATGTCAAAATGCAAAGACAGGTCTGCTGTTTTATGGTTTTTATTTTTCCCCTGAGCACCTAAACAAATTGTAAAACTTTTGTAAAAGTATATTGAGATCCCTTCGTATATAACCACTGCCTCTTGTAATAAAACAGCTGTGTGGCATGGTCTAGGCACCAGACTGGCATCAGAGCAGCAGGGGCACAGGTAGAATTATAAAAACCTGTGAACATGTAGCGGCTAGAGTAACTTATTTACAGGATAAGCGTCTGCCTACATATGGAGTCATCCTCTGCTTTGGCCACACAAGTGCTGGGCAAAGTTCTAAACTGAATCACCAACACAAAGCCTTGGGAGAAAGCCCAAGCCCAGTGCTGTTCTTCAAAGAATCATGCTTAGATTATTTGTGTTTCAGAGATACTCAATAAATCTGCTTAGAAAAACTGTAGTCGTTCCGTTCTGCATTATCAATGACCACCAGTGCATTTACTCTAACACCAGCCAAATAAGCGTCATGGTGTTTGTGTGCAATGTGCCAAGACAAATCTGATACTGGCAGACAAAAATCAGCAAGTTGTGAACAAAAAAAAGCTCTGGAAGAATTTTCCTGCCAGAATGTGATTTGTTCATCCAACAACACAATTCTGCATAGTATTGATTGATGTGATTACATCTAAAAAACTAAGCAACGAAGGAGAAAATTGAAGAAGCAGCACTTTTAGCATCTAATAAAAAAAAAAAGCATTTGATAAGATCAAATAACCACCCACCAACTGAATTTATGGCTGTCGGCTGCTTGCTGGATAAGCATTAGAACGTCTTAAAAACCTTGATCTGCCTAGCTGCTAGCTGTCTTCAATAATCTGTATAATAACAAGTACATAAAATAACAAGTTAAAATAATAAAGTACTTGCTGGTAAAGCAGCTCAACTTTAAGTTTGCAAAATGTTACTATCACCCTGCACTACTGCTGTTTGCATTTACTTTGGTGCATGATATGCTCTGGGGCACGGGGGCCCTGTATCAAACACCTGCCTACACTAAGCAGTAAGTACATTGCAATCAAGTTGCATTTATATTTTTGTAGAGTAGGTGGAAACTGGTGTATCTGTAAAAATCCTTCTGGTTAAAAATGTGTTACCTACTGAGCCACGTCAATTTAAGGGAATTCATGTTGTATTATGTATTTATCTGTTTCTTCCACGTTGAAGTCCTTTAGTGAATGGGCATGTTCGGTGCAGAGACTATGCTGTATACTGTCTAGTTAGGGAAATGATGAAATACTACTGTACAAATATTGCTGCCAGGCCCAGTTTTATAAAACAGACATACGTAGGCCAGGCGGACCACATCAACACTTTTTGTTCCCTGCTTCCTCTTTGCACAAGTGTTCAGTCTTCACTCGTCAGGTCCACTGCACTGGAGATTTTGCATGTAGGAGATTTAAGGAGCTATCAAATCTCTTACGTGACCCCAGTGCTTTTGAACCAATTCAGATGCGGCCTCCTACCACCCTAGGCCCGTGGCCACAAATCTAGGCCTTCATTTCTCAGTCACCTCATAAATCTACGATAGCGTAGTTATCACAGTCAATTTCCTGTATATATCCTACTGAAATCACAAATATATATATGTTTGCAATTAGACATATGGTGTATTCTGAAATGTCTGTTAACAATTTGAGAGACATATGCAGTGCTTATTGACAAAGACAAATCAGCTTTTCACCACGCCCAGTAAACCAAAGAAGCTGTTAATTTACTTATTATTCTAGCTGCCCTAGAATTGTATAGACAGCTGATTGGTCACTAAGGGGCTGATTCACTAAGCTCGAGTGAAGGATTCGAATGAAAAATACTTCGAATTTCGAAGTATTTTTTTGGTACTTCGACCATCGAATTGGTTAAATTCGTTCGAATTCGAACGAAATTGAACGAATCGAACGAAAAATCGTTCGACTATTCGACCATTCGATAGTCGAAGTACTGTCTCTTTAAAAAAAACTTCGACCCCCTAGTTCGGCAGATAAAAGCTACCTAAGTCAATGTTAGCCTATGGGGAAGGTCCCCATAGGCTTGCCTAAATTTTTTTGATCGAAGGATATTCCTTCGATCGTTGGATTAAAATCCTTCGAATCGTTCGATTCGAAGGATTTAATCGTTCGATCGAAGGAATAATCCTTCGATCGTACGATCGCAGAATTTGCACTAAATCCTTCGACTTCGATATTCGAAGTCGAAGGATTTCAATTCCTAGTCGAATATCGAGGGTTAATTAACCCTCGATATTCGACCCTTGATGAATCCGCCCCTAAGTATAACTTAATTACTACATTTTAACATAAATTAGAAATTGAGGGCAATATATCTCCCTTCATTATTTTATCTGTTATATATATAGTACTGACACATTTAGACATGTTGAACAGGTATGGGATCCTTTATCTGGAAACCCATTATCCAGAAACCTCAGAATTACGGGAAGGCCATCTCCTGTAGGGGCAAATTTACTAAAGGGTGAAGTGGCTAACGCTGACATAATTTCGGCACTTCACCGATTTACTAACGGGCGCTAGCATAATTATGCTAGCATAATTAGGAGACTCTGGCGCAGCTTCGCACTCTAACGACAGACGAATTTTTGCTCTGGCGAAAGAGCGTTACTACGCAAATTCACTACGTTTTTGATTTTACTGAACATTACCTCTATCGCCAGACTTGCCTTCACCACCTCAGACCAGGCAAAGTGCAATAGAGTAGATAGGGCTTGGTCCAAAAAAAGTTGAAATTTTTTCGATGTCCCAAAAAAAACGCTGGCGTCTTTTCCTTTTTACAGGGTGATAGGCTGAAAAAGATCAAAAAAATTTTTTGGGGTACCCTCCTTCCCCCCTACATTTGATAACATATGGCACCTAAACAGAGGGCACATGTGTAGGACATTATAATAATGTATTTGCTGCAGCATATACGGCCATTGTACTTTAACTGCAAGCTGTATGCAAATTAGCCAACCCCAGCTGCTGATCGTATTTTCGCCAGTACAACTTTGCAAGTGTTCGGTACCCTGTGCGCAACTTCGGATCTTCGTGAATTAGCGTTGTCCAGGCGAATTTACTCCAGGCGATGTGCGCAAAGCCAGTGCTGGCGAATTTTCGCAGGTAAGTAAATTTGCCCCAATGACTCAATTATAATCAAATAATCCAAATTTTTGAAAAGTATTTGCTTTTCTCTGTAATAATAATCCAAACTAAGATATGATTAATCCTTATTGGATGCAAAACCATTTTATAGGGTTTATTTAATGTTTATAGAATTTTCTAGTAGATTTAAGGTATGAAGATCTGCATTACATAAAGATCCATTATATGGAAAACCCCAGGTACCGAGCATTCTGGATAACAGGTCCCATACCAGTACAGTGATTATACAAAATTCCCATCAGTTCCTGCCCACAAAGACACAGGGAAAACTTAAAATCTTCTTGCAGATAGTGGCCAGGCTGGAATCAAACTCAGGACCCCAACACTGCAAGGTACACGTGCTACCCACTGGGCCTCTGTGCTGCCCTATAGCAAGAATTTCTTACGATCGGATTAACCCAAAATCGTCCTGCCTTTGTTGGGCAAATGGGGTTAAGATCCGCTCGTTCGGGGACTTTGCCAAACTAGCGGATCATATTGTGTATGGCCACCTTCAATCATGTCATTCAGATACGCAAGTTAGGGAGCAGCAGAGGATGCATGCCGCATTAAGGTCCTGTATTAAACTGCATGCCCTATGGCAGGTGGTAAGGACAGGACTGGTTTGTGCCACCTGATGCTGGAGTTTACAGACCGCAGCCAGTCCAGGGGGAGAAATGCTTGCTGAAGCACTACAGGGTGACCACTTGTGCTCTCATATCTCATTTGTCTAAGAGACATAGATACAAAAACAGACGACAGATTGTAATCTTGAGGCCTCCCAACTGCAGAATTTGAGTATATACTAGCTTATCTTACACTTGTTTTTCCTCCCATTGTCGAACCACAAATGGACAGAATGTGTTGTGCTTTTAAATGTTTACGGGAATTCAAGATTGTTTTACAGTAAAGGATTTTATTTCAGGGTGCTGAGATAAAAGTGCCTTGAAACATAAACATCAAACTTATTGGGAGTTACTAAGTGCATCCATTAAAAAAAAATATTAGTTCACACAGCTGGACTGAAATTTAATACAAGGCGCCATATGAGGATCAGAAGCTGAACCCTTTGAGGAGAGAAACATTATAGTGAGAAGAAATAGGGATAAAAATAGCTCTCTTGGCATATGAAGTGCTACATAAATGTTTTACCTTTAAAAATCTTCATAAACTAAACAAAACAATACTGTCGGTCTGTATCATTATAATAAATTATACAATAATCAACATTAATAAAGACCGAGTTTTTGCCACAGGTATGAATAGCCAAATTATACTGATTCTATCACTTGATGTGGGTGTTCTCCCTGCTGTAAAATATAAGCATACTAGAAGCTATCAAGGAATTTCCATGACTTTTAAACAGATCACTGAACTCCTGTATCTT
This sequence comes from Xenopus laevis, assembly GCF_017654675.1. Taxonomy (NCBI): domain Eukaryota; kingdom Metazoa; phylum Chordata; class Amphibia; order Anura; family Pipidae; genus Xenopus; species Xenopus laevis. The sequence continues at coordinate 63,881,199 of NC_054375.1, forward strand.
TTAAAATAGGTGATACATAATTCATAATTTGCTGGGCTGGAAAATCACGTGCAGGGGTGTCGTCAGTGGCACCGATTTTTGCGGTTGGGGGCCCGGTGGATGGTGTGGGGGGGCCCTGAGGCTGCATGCCCGGAGGGCCTTGGGGTCCCCTGTCTGACACTGGCCCTAACCTACAGTAATTTAAAAACTATAAAAAATAAATAATGAAGGAATTTTATAACATATCAAAAGTTCGCTTAAAGGTGAGCCACCCCTTTAAGTTTGGTTCTTTGCTCTACCGTGCATGTGCACCAGGACAGTACAGAGGATCCAGGAAGAAGAAGGTGGTGCAAGAACAGGAGCAGCTTCCGGGGTCTTAAGTAAGAGATTTTAGTCACTGGAGGATGACTAACATTTTGGCAACCCCGGGAGGATTATACCTTTCCTGCTCCTTTAGGGTAAGGGCACACCTGCCGATTCGGGGAGATTTAGTCGCCTGGCGACTAATCGCCTCTTCTTTGGGGCGACTAATCTCCCTGAATGCTTCCGCCAGCTATAATGAAAAATCTCCTGCAGCATGGCACACACAGAGCTTCATTTTCGGAAGTTGCTTCATGAGGAAACTTCGGGCGACTTCGAAATACGAAGCGGCGCGTGTGCCATGCTGCAGGCTTTTCATTATAGCTGGCGTTCGGGGAGTTAAGTCGCCCCAAAGAATAGGCGATTAGTCGCCAGGTGACAATCTCCCCAAATCGCCAGGTGTGCCCTTACCCTTAAAGCCAACAATTGGCGGCGTTAATATTTAGATCCTCAGCAGTAACTGTGAATGACTACCGATCAATTAGGCTTTGATTCCTTGCCCATTTTAGTTGTGGTTACACATAGATAAAAGGCAATTACAAAGCACTCAAACCTAAATGAAAATCCAAATAATGTTAAACAGAAAACAAGGTGGGGAGGAAAAAAAGACTGTTTGTTTTAGAAGTAAAAGGTACAGTAACAGAAGTAACAGGTATAGAATCTGTTATCCTGAAACCCATTATCAATCCTTAATAGAGACACAATAATCCTACTAGGTTAATAAATGTTTAAATATTTTTTTAGTAGGCCTAAATTATATACATGTAAATCCAAATTATGGAAATAACTCAGGTCCCGGACCTGTAGTATATTTGAAAATAGAAGAAGAATATTTCACCCTTAAACGTAAATGTGGCTCAAAATTTTTTGAGATCAAAGATGCAATTGTTTTTTATACAACTACAGGTATGGATCCGTTATCCAGGAAGAACCGAATTACAGGAAGGCCGTCTCCCATAGACAACATTTTATCCAAGTAATCTAGTTTTTAGAAAAAGATTTCCTTTTTCTCTGTAAAAATAAAACAGTACCTTGTACATAATCCAAACTAAGATATAATTAATCCTTGTTGGAAGCAAAACCAGCCTATTGGGTTTATTAAATATTAAAATTATTTTCTAGTAGACAAGGTATGAAGATCCAAATTATGGAAAGATCCATTATCCGGAAAGCACCAGTTCCTGAGCATTCTGGATAACAGGTCCCATACCTGAACTCCATATATTATGCACTGCAGTTATAATGGTTATGGAGTTCACAACCAGAAATGACAAACCTCAATTACGACAACAAAAGCAAATGTGGACGCAAATGAACTGCCATTTTTTAGAGGTACTTGCGTGTACACACATATCTTAAATTAAGATGGAATTCTGAGGAAAAAAGACTGCATTGTGGGTATAAAATATGGCAATTATATCTACATTCTGCACTGCATTCATAAATGAACCCCACAGGGCACAGATATTTTTTCTTCTGCTCTGCTGTAGAATCTTGGCTTAGAATCCAAAACTGAAAATAAGTTAATACTTTTCAAACTGCTTTATGAGTTCACTTTGGTCATGTTTCCTTGGTAAGATAATATTTACATTCTAAGTTTTCAGCACCAAGCTGTCACTTACAGCAGCATTTATGTAATGAGTGTCCTTTAAAATGTGTGTCAAATAGAAAGAGCTTAATGGATTTCCATGCTTCTGATGTTAATCTGTATTATTTCTATAACAGTTTTCCACACCATTTGTATTGCTGAGCACAAACTGAGAAATACTTTTTCTTAATATCCAGTCAAAATCTTCCCCTGCAGCCCAGTTCCTACTGGGTCTCTTGGTCAAATGTAGAACCTTTTTTAGTGCTTACGAAAGAGCAGAAAAATGTGACAATGACATTTCAAGTTGCAGGATTTGACTTGTGTTTCTTATTCCAGACTACGCACATTTAACTGCTTAGTAATGCTGGCATTGTGTTCCTCTGCTGTGGTATCCAGTGTAATCTGTGTAATGATTTCTTGTAGTGTAATTCTAGAGCAAAGTGGGCAGACAAAACCACTATATCATGCAATGTGCATCTGTAAGCAAAACATGAACATGATGGAATATATATGTAAAAACTGCTGCCATTGCCTCTGCGCAATAAAATGGCTTTGTGTATAGGCACAATCCAAAACTTCGAGGATTTACAAATGATAAATACTCGTGCTTCTAAATAATAAGTGCAGGCACGGGATCTATTATCCAGAATGCTTGGGGCCTGGGGTTTTATGAATAAGAAGTCTTTCTGTAATTTGGATCTTCATACTCAACAAAAAAGTCATTTAAACATTAATTAAACCCGATAGGATTGGTGTGCCTTCAATAAGGATTCATTGGGGGAAATGTAATAAAATTTGCAAAGAGAACAAATTTGCGAATAAAAATTCCCATGTTACAATGTAATAGTCTTCATTAGGATTTTATTGCACTGCAAATATTAATTGCACATTCTGAATCTTAAGCACTTGCTTGAAGGTGGCGTAAACTTTGACTTTTTCATTAAGAAGATTTATTACATACATCGCACTCTATTGCAACCTCTAAAATCCACAATCACTAACCTACTGTCGTGTGAGGGGCAAACAGCATTGCAAAGAAATTGCGAATGATTTTTGCGTTAAGAACCAATATTGCATTTCCCCCAATTATATCTTAGTTAGGATCAAATACAAGTTTCTGTTTTATTATTACAGAAAAAAAAAGGAAATCATTTATACAAATTTGAGTTATTTGATCAAAATGGAGACTATGGGATATGGCCTTCCCATAATTCTGAACTATCTGGATAATACCTGCACTGTGAAAGTTAGATATATAAAGGAGGGAGAGATAAGCAGTTGTGTATATAAACATGGAGTGAGCATTTTTAAGATTATGCACTCACGTGTGTCTAAAATTCTTACCACTGGTCAAACTGAATGCCCAGAAAATAAAGAATGGATGGGTTTGGTATGTGGCACTATACTGTGTTTCTATGTGCTTGAATAGTATTTAGCATTTCTACTTTGACTTAGTTACTACCTAATGTATCTTCAGTGGCTACAGTACAACCATATCAGGGAGAGATTTCCACAAATTCGCAAATGTAAAAAATCTTTGCCTGTATTTTAATATAGAACCTTTTTCTAATCTAAATGGGTACCTTCACATCTGCTGCAAAAATCTACTGGTGGATAAAGGGTCAGAGAGTTTATTGTATTGTCCCCTTATTACTTAAGGTGGCCATAGACTCAAAGATCCGCTCGTTTGGCGACATCGCCAAACAAGCGGATCTTTCCCCGATATGCCACTAAACTGCGTGGCTATATCGGGGGTAATTCGAACGTTCGGCCGTATGGCCGAACGATCGAATTACGATGCGCCAAGCGGCTCCGACGGGTCGGTCGGGTAAAAATCCAACCTTCCCGATCGATATCGTGGCCAGATATCAATCGGGAAGCCCCCATACACGGGCAGATAAGCTGTCAAATCGGTCCAAACGACCGATATCGGCAGCTTTATCTGCCCGTGTATGGCCACCATTATATATAGTTATCATATCCCTCTTAAAGGCTTCTCCTCCGATGCAGACAATCCCCTTTTGAACCCTGGAGAGAACAAACATGAATATTCAAAATAAAGCCTCACTAGTGCTTTGTAAAGGGGAAAAATTAGTCTCTGCTCTCTAGAATCTATGTTCTTTTAATAAAGCTCAAAATCTTGCTGGCCCTTGCTGCTGCTGACAGATATTGCTTGCTACAACCAAGTTTATTATCCACAAATACTGCCTTGTCATTCTCACCCAAGGATTTCCCTCACTTAGGGGCAGATTCCCTAAAGGGCGGTTCGTTTTCTGAAGTTGCCTCACGAGGAAACTTCGGGCAACTTCGGAAAAAGAATCGCCGTGTGTGATTAGCGCCGGCATTTTTTTTTCATTTTAGCCGGCGCAGAGTCAGGGAAGGCGTTTGGGGAGATTGGTCGCCGCAAAAACGAGAAGATTAGTCACCAGGCGACCAAATCTCCCCAAAACGCCCAGTGTGGCCTGACCCTTAATTTTACTTGATTGCCCAGTCCACCCATCAATAATAATAATAGGGGTAATTTCCTCATTTCCCCAGCATCCCAACATAATTACTTGCAGTTTTAATCACAATTGTACGTCTAGAACAAATTATTATCAATGCTAACATGTACAATGTATTTTTGAATCCTTCCAAATGTGTTTGATTTGAGTTTTTCTTGTACCGGGTAAAATACACTGTAATGAAAAATATTAAAAAAACTAAATCGTTATTACATGTTCCTCATTGTTTTCACATCTGAATGTTTCAGCTATAAAATATGTCATTCAGTATATGTTGTAAGGATTTGGATCCTGCCTTGTGGGGCAGCATATCACCCAGACTCCAATGATGTTACATGTTGCTTTAGCCAACCTGTCTATACTCTGTCTCTGTTTACTTTGGCTACAAGACATGGCTTCTCCTGCCAGAAGCATTTGCTTCCAGATTCCCCACCTGTTTGTCAAGGAATCAGACACCTGCACAGTGTGCCTGGAAACATAAAAACACAATTCATCATTGTGTTTGTAGCTCTTTCTAGATGCTTAGAAAAGATACTTACTTTAAAGACAAATACTGGCATAGCCCATAAGATCTGTCAATGTAACGACCAAACATTTATATTTATATTCTAATATAAGTGAAAGTAAAAATAACATAAACCATTGGTTAATTGTACAAATGTCATTTGATTACAATTTTATCTTGTTCAGTTCAGGACTATAAGGACCATATGTGTGCTGTCAGGGAAAACTGTGCCATGGTGCCTGGGAATCTGTGTGACAATGGGCATATGTTTTTTAGGCATGTGCAGTCATATTGTTGGATGGAATAAATACATATACATATGTATAGGTGTGTGCAGTCAGTGTGCATCAGTAATGACTGGGTTCATTTTTATGTTCAGTGTTTAAATTAATGTAAGGTTAGGAAATGTATAAAAAAAAGTATAGTTTAAGCGGAGTTCCAGATTCTGCACTCCTAGGTACCCCCAGCGCTCACACACGATACTCACAGCTCACAATCATTGCACCAACCTGTTTCCCCCTGCCAGCTCTGCTTCTTTTGGCCCATTGTGATCTTTTCCATTGGGGACTGGGTGGGCAGGAGATTCAAATCACTGTCAAAATCTCCTGTCCAGTGGTAATGAGACCAACAGGCAACGTGGCCACCCCCCCCCCTAAATTTTGCTCTCTAGGACCAAGCCTTTGTGACCTGCCCACAAATCTGGGCCTGATGGTATGGCATTTGTAACTTTATGGTATTATATGAATTATTATGTGTTTGTGTACAGGCCAGGAAAAACACATATTAAGTAACACTTTCTGTGACAATATAGGACTAGGGACTACTATTAATTAATTTTAGAATTAGTACAGCTGATTATAACCTACCTAATTTTTCTTCCTACATTTACCGAAATTTACTGAAAATTAGCAATAATAGAAATGTAGTGAAACTCTCAGTCTTGAGTGCAACACCATTTGGCCTGTAAGCTGCATTCATTGACCAGATTTTCCTTGTGACTTCTCACTGGATGGAGTCTTGTCCATAAGAGGTACAACCAATGACTACAGCCTGAAATGGTGACTGATAAAGGTAAGCCCTTGACATGTACGTATTTCAATAAACAACTAATAAAATATATAAAAAAGATTAAAAGAAGGTTGATTCATGATAGCAGTATCCTTTTTAGCTCAGATTATCACTAGTGACAAACAAAGATATATTTAAAAAAAAAACAAATAACTAAAGTTGACACATTGAAGTACTGATTCATGTTTAGTATGCCACAGGCCCGGACTGGCAATCTATGGATTCTGGCAAATGCCACAGGGGCTGCTTTAAGATGCCATAGACAGACCCTATTAAGTGGGTTGGGGGAGGGGGAGTGTTTGTGCCTCTGTGTACTTGAAATACCAGGACCTCTTTTGAATCCCATTCCAGGGTTGGTGTGCCACCCTCACCACTGTCAGTTTGTCTGGCATAAATTTGAGTTTGGCTTGGTTATTATTAGCTAATGATGAACTAGAAGTTATCGAGAGCTGTACAGAAGAGAATAGAATGAAGAAATGCTGTCAGACATTTATCATATTTCCTGTCAATGCACTGACCAGCTTGGTGTCATTATTTACAGGTTATAGTTCCAGTGCTGAGGTTTTTAACATAAATATCAAAATATATCAAAAAAAATTTATATCTGTGATGCTTTAACTTTTTATACAATATAATAACCAAATACTACATAAGTTTACCTACAGATTGTACATATTCACTAATGATCTTATATATATTTTAGGGGTTACAGAATACATCTTTATATGTAAAAGATAGAAATATAGCTATTGAGTAGATCAGCAGCAAAAAAAGGAATGAAGGCAAATACATCTAGGGGTAACCAGGAGCTGTTTTTAAATTGGTGTCATGAATTTCCTTCTTGATGCTGGCTAATCTGCCTATTTACTACTACCTGCCAGAGGAGTGCCGACCACTCACAGTAACCTTATATGCTCATAACATCAGTTTGTGAATGGTCTGGGGCTTGTGCACCTGGACTATGTAAATTATGAAGTATGTGAGCTTTTTTGGCTTTATTTTACCCACATCTATCAATTTAATCTACATGTGCGTAGCTTGGGCTGAGGAACCCAAACCAACTGATCTGTTATTTGACTGCCTGTTAATGTACATTCCCATAATGTTTGAACTACTATAGCTTTTTGTTTTTGCTGAACTGGTTTTTGCTGAACTGGAGGAATATAAATGTAACTGAAGTCTGGTTAATGCATGAATTCTAATTCCTAGAAACATAGAATTAATGGATAGATATTAATTGTTTTTCATATATCGTTTTGAGATATAAATATTTGATAAGATTGCTACCTAATATTCTATCCTGCTACAAACAAGCCAACCATGGTGCTATGTTAGACAAGGTAAAATCTCTTATGACAGCACGAGTGTTTGTAGCCCAAGAAAAAAAACATTAGGTTCACCAAGACTATTTTATAACGTCCAAAAAACCATTAACATTACCTAAAACTGCAGTATAGATATACCTTATTCACAAATAACTGAATGTTGGTTCATAAGGAATAATGCAAGTGAAAAAAACCAAAGCTGCAGTAGCTGCTATGTTAGACCCTAAAAGTAGTTCAGACTAAATATATGTATGAGAAAAATTGAGGATTGGTGAGCCGTGACTGAACTACATGAACCTGAACCTGCTATCAATGTTCCCAGTGGTGCTAGAAAAAAAACAATTTAATCATAGGTGCTTAGATTCACTTTATGTTCACCCTCTTATGTCTTCCCATCAATCAATTTCTAATTCTCCATAAAATAACTTCACTTATGTGGGTCATGTGATTAACGTTTATATTTAAGAAACAAATGCATCCTAGATGAATGGGACTTCAAAGGTCTTCAGTTAATAGGCTTTTAAGGCTCCAAGTTGCAAAGCCAGCTAATGAATTTGGTCTGTTTTTTTCGGAAGAAGAATGTTTCTATTTTAGTAGTAGGACAACCCAATTTGGCTTGTTTTACAGATTAAATTATAACTGGAGTTCCAAAATATGGAGCCTGATGTGGAATTTTGACTACATCATTTTTATACATCATAAAAAGAACTATTAGGAATTCTTTAGAAGTGCAGAACAAATATGGGGGCCAAGATAGACTTACCTTTGCAGGCATCTGGTGCTGAGAATGGAATCTTTAGGTCACGGAAGAATCCAGGTTTACATCTCTGACATTGTGATCCTTCAGTATTGTGTTGGCAGTTATCACACACCCCTCCTGTGCGATTTCCTGAGCCCAACCATACAGCCATATCAAAGTGACAACTGTCTGCATGGCCATTGCATTTACACTCTGCAAAACAGCCAAAGAAAGATTATTTTTTTAACTAGGGTTAAATGGAATAAATAAAAAATATAATCACAATAACTGGAATTATGCCGATTATTATAGCTTTGAATTATTTAGAAGTAAATAAGGTTACCTGCCAACATGCTTAGGGTAAAAACTTAGCAAAAGCAGCAGCGGATATCATTTCTGGACTTCTAATGGAGGGAACAAACTGTCCTTCTCAGTTCATGGCTACAGCTCATTTTAGGGATGAAAGTGAACTACTGTATTTGTGCATATTTATGGCTCTGTAATACAAACCCATAGCTACTACCTAATATTTTGATAAATAAAGTTTGTTAACCCCAAGTCACTCTGGAGAGCAAAACAATAACCGACAACACAAGTGACCATTGTATTAGAGATCAAAAGCCATTTGCAATCAGGATGTTTTTAGGCATTTTTCCTTGGCAGCTTTTCCTAAAGGAAAGTTGCTGGGACTAAAACACTGAGTACTGCTTCTGGGAAACGTTTATGGCATACGCAAATGACTGTTGCCTCAAAACAAAGATGTCCATGTTGTCTGATGATAATCGTCTGCATGTGCCATAACCATGCAAGTCTTCATTTCCCAGAGTTTATTTTCAGTGCTAAAAGAAAATCGAGAGACTTGGTATCAATAACATATCTTTAAAAAGAACAGCTTAAAAATAATACCAAAGAAAAATAATTTGAACAATAATTTCTTTTCCCAAGCCTCAAAGCTGTAGTTTATTATGGACTAATGTCCACTAAAAAAGGTTCAATGTCAGCAGAAAACTAGATGTTCCCTTGCTCTAGGCAAGCACTACAGAATGAAGCCCCTGGAAAGTCTTTAAGTTGGCTGCCATGTTGACTGAACCTTCAAAGATAATATGTCTTGGAAAAATGGAAAAAGCAGAGTGTTTTTAAGGTGGGTTCTTGCTCTTGATTTAACCTTGTCAAATGCTTCTATATCATTGTTTCACTGGCAACCAGCACTGAATTCCCTAGGACAAGGCCATATTAATAGTGTTAACACAGTTAAAATAAAAAAAATATAATTTATATCATCCAAACGTAAAACAGCAGCTTTGAAGGATATAAAGTCGTTCTATAAAATGAACAGCAGAATAATTGTGTAGGAAAAAAAGGTTAAGTACAAAAACAAGTTAATACTGTCACGGGAATACAAAATATTCTGTATCCTTCTATGGCTTTGTCAAGGTTAATTGGTAACACAAGTAAGCATTCCACAAATAGTTTTTTCTAGGTCTTAATGTCCATAGACGTAAACAGCACATTTATGCAACATAAGATCAGCTGTTTACAAAAGGAAGCATTCCGCAGCCACAGCAGAATTTCTTGTTTCCGCCTAAAGGATTTTAATTATGGAGACAATGGATACAAGTAAGACAGGTAAAGAATAGATGGGTTTGTACAGTAAAAGACAATAGACGCTGAAAGTACAATGTAAAGGTTACAATAACATACTTAAACAGTTTAGAAAGAAATGGAATGTAGAGTATGGCACAGCAATTATACACCAGAAGCTTAATAAATCAGAATGGTACTTTGTGGCCGAAGCAAAGTATATAATGTGACAAGCATTTAAAGGGATCCTGTCATCGGAAAACATGTTTTTTTCAAAACGCATCAGTTAATAGTGCTACTCCAGCAGAATTCTGCACTGAAATCCATTTCTCAAAGGAGCAAACAGATTTTTTTATATTCAGTTTTGAAATCTAACATGGGGCTAGACATATTGTCAATTTCCCAGCTGTCCCTGGTCATGTGACTTGTGTCTGCACTTTTCTTTCTCAATGTAACTGAATGTGTCTCAGTGGGACATGGGTTTTTACTATTGAGTGCTGTTCTTTGATCTACCAGGCAGCTGTTATCTTGTGTTAGGGAGCTGTTATCTGGTTACCTTCCCATTGTTCTTTTGTTTGGCTGCTGGGGGGGAAAGGGAGGGGTGATATCACTCAAACTTGCAGTACAGCAGTAAAGAGTGATTGAAGTTTATCAGAGCACAAGTCACATGACTTGGGGCAGCTGGGAAATTGACAATATGTCTAGCCCCATGTCAGATTTCAAAATTGAATATAAAAAAAATCTGTTTGCTCTTATGAGAAATGAATTTCAGTGCATAATTCTGCTGGAACAGCACTATTAAGTGATTCATTTTGAAAAAAGTTTTTTTCCCATGACAGTATCCCTTTAAAGATACAATATAAGCAGATCTGTGCAAGTACGTGGTATTCTTTTTTAAGTTATTATTAAACTAATGAGCTTTATAGTTTACAGGTCAACTTTATTTTTGTATTATCATCAGACAATAAGAGGTCAGAAGTCCCAGCTATGGTCATGTCAGGTTTTGTCCCATATGCTACAGTTCTCTTTGCAATAAGAAAGGCATTTAATGCCACTTTCCTCTACAGACTGCCGATGACAGGGTCGCTCCTCGCTTTGCACTTACAGTCACTGCTTCGGCCTGGGCCCAGACACACAGAGTGATTTAAATGAAAAAATGCGAGAGTATACATTTTCATGCCAAAATCTGCTCCAGTGTGTCTGCACCCAGGCCAATGTAGTGACTGTAAGTGCAGAGAAGCAAGCAGAGGCCCAGGGTCAGACTGGGCCAGCTCTCGTGGGTCCCACCAGCCCAGGCCTGCTCCCTGCCCCTGACTACCCTCTCCAGGAGATGTCATGGCAAAAGAAGATACGTGCATGCACGTGCAGGCTAAAGGGGGGTTGCGGCTGCTGAGTGGCTCTTGCAGGGGGGCCCTGAGACAGCAGCCCCGGTGGGCCCCCTAGTTCGACCCTAGCCAGTGATGTTATAAATAATAAACAAGAATGGTGCTGGAAGCCGATTCCTAACACTACCAAAGTATAATATATCTAATAAAGTAAAAAAATCAAAAAATGGAGGCAATACTCAAAGATCACCCCTGTCCAAAGGTGAAAATAGTAGTTACATAGTAGTTACCATATTTATTAGGACATTACAAGTGGATGCCTAATGTGTTTCATGCCTGTTAGGGCACTTACTCATATGGGATCAAGTATAAGGTACTATGTTATTATAACAGAGAAATACTAAATCAATTTAAAAAATCAGAATTATTTGATTGGATTCTATGGGAGATGACCTTCCCCACAATTCAGAGCTTTCTGAATAACAGGTTTCCGTATAAGAGATCCCTTACTTGTAATTTGATATTACCCTTTGAGCAAATACATTTTTTTTCCAAAAACAGTACTATCCTTCAAGAGTTCCAGCTCTGTTCACTTAGTACTGTACGATAGCAGCCAATCAGTTAAGCTATTTCCCCATTTTTAATATTTAAACCCCTTTTTATTAAAGTTATACGGAAACTGTTTCTTGCTAATTCACAATCCACAGAAGGTAGATTGTCAGTACAGTTTATGTCCCTGTCTTGCACCTCCTTGCCCAAGGCTTCATAACTGTGCACAGTTTCAGGTTATTGTTACCACAAGCACAAACCTGAGTGCTGTGTACTGGAAATGTTGTGCAATAATATTGAGGCCCGGAGCTGAGCACAATATAAGCTGATGTTATATAGCTGCTGTTTCACCTGTATAAATATCAATGACCAGTAAGGATACTTATGGTACATACAGCAAGGGGACAAGCCTCGTTGGTTATATACTCATCCTTTAATTCAGCTGATGCTTAACATTATTTTAGGCAGGATATCAAACAGTATTCTAAATATTTGTACTTTGAGTTGACAGTCATGTGTCTCTACTACTAACCAGTACTTTTTTTTAGACTAACTAAATTCTCAAGTCACTTACTTTAAAGTACACAAATATAAAGTTGGCATGCAAGCATACAGTATATTCATCATATATAAGAGAAAGGTCACTTACTTTTGCAGGTGTTAGGTTCCCCGGTTTTACCATTTGCAGCTTGCCATGGTTGATCATTGTACAGAGCTGCACAGTGTTCACAGTGGAGACCTGCAGTGTTGTGTTTGCAGATGCACCTTCCATGGACCTGCATTGAAAAAGTATATACACAAGCCATATAAAATGGTGTTTTTGTTTGTCATACAAAAGTGTACACAGAAACAGATTTGTGCAACAAAGGCTCACACGTTACACATAGTGCACTATTTATTTCAAAAAGGAAAAGGATGTTGCTGTGTGTGCGGCAGATGCACAAAAAATTTGCAAAATAAAAAATCAGATAAACATATGTATCCCTCTCATTTAGCTGTAGCTTCAGTATTCCCAGAGTACCCTGCATCAATAGACACAGTGCGCTTACATCAAATGAATCAGACACAGACCTCATTTTGCTGCTGAATGTTGGAAGTGACAAAATACGAGCACCAAATATTTGAGTGCAAATATGTCCATTTTGCATAGTGCAAGCGCAGCTGCATGTATTGTAATGTATTGGTTGCAACTGCTTCATGCGCATTACCTCCTCTTCAGCAGGGTCAGACTGGTGGGTGCAGGAGATCAGTGGCCTGGAGAAGAGCCAGCGGGGTTCAGGTCTGGGCCAGCGGCGGCCACAGGTTTTTTCCCAGTTTCCTGCTGCTGGCCCAGTCCAACCCTGCTCTTGACCAATATTGCACCGAAATGATGGGGAAACAGTTGCATTGTATGTAAAAGACATGGTAAAATGAATCTTTGCCCACAGGAAAATTATCTTAAAGGGGAACTATTGCAAAAATGAACATTTAATATAAGCTTTCAGCATACTGAAATAAGAAGTACTTTAACCACACAATTAAGCTCACACAAACCCAGTTGAAAATTAATAAAACAGAAAAAATCTTTCTACAGTCTTTCCACATACTGTATGTAATAAAAGAAACAAAGTTTGCCATGGGGTGGTAACCCATAGCATCCAATAACAGGTGACCAGTAAATGCTGATTGGTTGATTGGTTGTATAGGTGATTAGACCTGTAGCACATCTGCAACAGACTTTCTACACATTGCATAGTTTATTGAAAATGCCATACCTGAAACAAGTGCCAGGCAGAAGCAACTGGCACATCCATATAACTATGTATTGAACTTATAAATGCTCCAACACCCACAGGCTTACTGATACAATATACTTTAGGTGCAATATAATTAAATGTTAAGAGAAGACATTCTCTGCTACAATCTTTTATTTTAGAAGGACAAAAAATATTAAGTAATGGGATAAGTCACAGCCGTGTGCAGTGCAATATATTTGTACACTGATGTATAACAGAGGTATAGGAGGGACAAAAGAATGCAGAACCTCATACGTGAGAATAAGCAGTTGGTAAAATGTGTCATTATATAAGGTATACAAAAGCTACAAGCAAAACTCAAACCCTTTTGACTGGGTACAACTCAAATGGGTAGTGCTTTCTGCGTTCCTAGTAAAAAATAACCTAGGTATTATGATTATAACGATTATCCTTTATATTGTCAACATTTTCCACAATGCATTTCAGAGATTATACCTCATTTACATCAATCCTCAGCCCTCTCAAAGGGAATCGTCAGTTAAAAAGTCATGGCTGAAACACTTATCTGGAATGTGCAGCTGCCATATATTTTGTATGAATTGTTGAAGGGAGGAAAGAAAATGTTAGGTTAAGGAATCAAGCTACTGTAATAAAACGGATATAAATTGATAAGAAAAGCAACTTATTGTAAAAGTATCCACTACAGTTTGGGTCAGGGTGTACTATAGAGGAAGCATACCCTGAGGTTACTGTGGGTGTCAGGAATGTAGGGACCCGGTGCTGTTTTAGCCATGGTCAAGGTGAGACGCTTGCCTCAAGCTGCACTTTTACCAGCTGCCCTGGTAACTTTTAAGAGGTGAATTTCCATAATTGTGTTCCTTGACACTCAATCAAACACAAATAAGGATGGGGGGCATCATAAATGCCACAGCCCCAGGCGTCTGCAGCCACGAAAATTGTCCCAATTAATGAATATTTCAACGTATATTGGTAAAAAAGTCTAACTTCTGGACGTTTTGCTGTAGGGCTCAATAACATCTGTTTATGCTACTATTTTAGTGCATGTTAGCAGCTATGACAGATCATCGGTAACTGCCAGCACATTTATTTTTTAAACTCTGGGGAAATATGGGAATAAAAGCATGTACTAGAGTTCAAATAAGTCTTCAGTGCATTCACTTTGTGCTAAATAAGTAGACACTGCTCAGAGGCTTTCTAATACCCCTTTTTTTAGCCGATCATATTAATTACACTAATGATTTCAATACTTCAAAAGTATTTTCATGTAAACAGATTTAGATGTAGGCAATCTAATTTTCTCAGTTTATCAGAATTCATCATCTTTCTATCATTTGCACCACAAAACAGTTTCTGCAGAGATGAGGCATCTGATGGTACATGCAGGTACTTAGAAGTTTAGCATGTCCTTGGGGCATGAGCCTGCTATATTTGTGCACTGAGGAATGATCTCTGTTTACCTTTAATCTTTCAGAACGCAGTAAGAGGCTGCATGACCGATTAGTGATCTGAAATATTTTGACATTGGTAAATCACAGAATTTTTGCTCCTGGGGAAATATCTGATAAGAAACACTCATCATTCAACATAATATATCTCTCACTGTACAGAGTACTTTGTTTGTATCAAAATAACTGCCAATTAATATGACTCCCAGCAGTGATTTTTGAGGACTTTATCCTAAGAAGCCTTGGATCTCCTCCAGACAGTCTGTTAATTTGATACAATATTTGTTAAAATGTGTTGCAGGTTTATCCAATATAAAAGAAACCATAAGGAACCTTAACACATGGCGGTTAGTTTTCCGAAGTTGCCTCACAAGGAAACTTCAGGCGACTTCAGAAAACAAATCGCCACGTGTGTTTAGTGCCGGCGATTTTTCATTTTAGCAGAGTGAGGGAAGGCGTTTGGGGAGATTGGTCGCCACAAAGACGAGGCGATTAGTCGATTAACCCTCGATATTCGACCCTCGAAGTAAAAGCCTTCGAAGGATTCAAAGGATTTTAATCCATCGATCGAAGGATTTTCCTTAGATCAAAAAAAGCTTAGCAACCTTATGAGGAAGGTCCCCATAGGCTAACATTGAAGCTCAGTATAGTGGCGAAGTAGGTAGTCAAAGTTTTTTAGTTCGAAACGTTTGAGTCATAGTCGAAGGTCGTAGTAGCCTATTCGATGGTCGAAGTACCCAAAGAAAAACTTCGAAATTCAAAGTTTTCTTAGTTTGAGTCGTAGTTGAAGGTCGTAGTAGCCTATTCGATGGTCGAAGTACCCAAAAAAAACCTTCGAAATTCAAAGTTTTTTATACTTCGAATCCTTCACTCGAGCTCAGTAAATGTGTCCCCCAGTGTGGCCTTACCCTGAAAGTGATACGTCCAGCTATTTCCAGTTAAGATATCTTGCAACTCTTTGAAGAGTACATGAAGGAAAGCAGAACGCCAGCATCACACCAGTGATTTAAATACATGCAATTAATGGGAAAAAGTAATAAAGGCAAAACGTTGGCCCTGGCCTATTAACCAATAGCAAAAGCTATTGATCTACTGGTTGCTATGAGTTACTAGACCTACAGCAAAAGTTGCACCTTATATCACATGACTTGTACATGATAAATAGCAATGTACAAATGCAAGTGTTATAATGTATTTACGTGTTATGCACAGTGGTGCACCCCCTAGGGTGAGTGAAGGGCAAGTGGATTTTTTGGCATTGGTGCTGATGCTCTATTTTGTGGGGATGGGAGCAGTTTATTTCTATGGGATTTCTAAAGGCATATATTTATCAATTAAAGAAAGTTACAGTTCACTTGATAAATATGCCATTAAAAGTCTCATAGAAATCAACAGAGAGAGAGAGAGTTGGAATTTCCTTTTTCCCTCTGGCAAATTGTTGTGAGCTCTGTTTCGCTCTTTGAAAAATATGTCCTTGCGTCTGCTGAGGGACTCCTATGAAAGGTAAGATGGTGTAGAGGTTCTGAACTACATTTTCCCCTGGGCCAGTTCATTTTTCTACTAAAACAAGCAACGAAACAAACTTAACAATTGAATTCTCTGGGGGTGCCTAACATGTTTCCACCCACTGCAGTTAACTGGGCTTTCCAGTATACGTGTATAAATCAATATGTGTGCAAAGAGATCATTTCTTACCTGAATATTTACTTTTTAGATATAGATTGCAACATGGCCTGAAAATCACAAGCTATGTCCAGGGGCACTATAACATATGCTGGGCAATTTGTTATTCCCTGTCCTTCTCTCACTGCTGTGCCCCACCCCGACAGACTCATTTAAGACCTCACCAGTCCCCCTTCCACTGTATCCATTTCCTTGGACTGGCGCCCCTCCACCTAATTCTCTAATGTGACATCATCAACGTGATGTGAATAATAAATACTCTATTTAAAGTGGACCTGTCACCTACACATAAAAAGCTGCATAATGAAAATCCTTTGCAAATTAAATATGAAACCCCAAAAAATGTTTTCATTAAAACATCCATACCTGTTATAAAGGTGTTTAAATATCTGAACTGTCAATCAAATATTACCTGCCCCACCTCTATGCCCGTGGCATAGAGGAGGAGCAGTCAATTACTTTCACTTTCCATTCAGCACTTCCTACATGTCACTGCTCTCCTCACATTCCCCCTTCCCTCCTCAGGCTCTATAATTGTGTAGGGCACTGGACATAGACATTAGGTCCCCCATTCTGGTGCATACACAAGATTTTGGGGTGATACACAATTTCCCTTAATAACCGTGTCCACAAAATGGCTGCTGCCTGCTTGCTGTGATTGTATAATTCCAAGACAGAAGGAAACAAAATTTAAATAAAAAATACAGTGTAAGTAAAGTTTATTTTGCTCAACTAACATGATAGAAAAGAATTTGAAATTATTTATTAGGGTGACAGGTCCCCTTTAATATTTTATGTGAATGAGGTGAACAATACAAGTGCTGCAACTATTGAGGAAAAAAACATGCCGTGCCAATCATTGTGGCCTGAGGAAGCTCAGCTTTTTGTCCCATATAAATATGAATAAATAGCTGTTTGCAGCAAGGTACTGTGGAGGCTGGCCCATAAACTGGACCCACAATAAATATAAAGTATATGAGCTTGTGTGAGAGATTTCAGATTTGCTGAACCTTGTCTGAACTCACATACTCAGTAAATGTTTAAAAGTGGAAGCTAGTCTAGAGCTTGGCACCAAATAGTTCACATGACATTCCATGGAGTTTTTAGGAGAAACGCTGTGCCACTCGCTTGACAAGACTATCCTCATGCCTCACGGACTGGCAACTTTCCCTTTCCAAACAGTTACAATTTATCACACAGGACATCACGTGAGTTATCCACACTCAAGCCAGAGGTTATTATTGTGAGGATGTCTGATATTGTGATTTAAACAGTTATTTAACAGATAAAGAAGGAGGAAAGCCCCAGCACATTTACACGACTGAGAATTTCCCAGCAGGCAAGTCATACATCTCTGTACATATAAACATAAACAGTTTCAGCTTTCACAATTGAAGTACAAAAAGTGCAAGTGCACCCACTCATCTAGTTATCGCAAAATAAAGTGCAGTCAGTCTAAGCCCAACAATGCCTTGTTTGTTACAAACGAAAGACATTTCTAAGCTATAGTGTTAAAACTGAATATGTACAGTGATTAAAAAGGGTGCAGCTTTCCTTTCATTCCACTCTTTCAATTGTTTTCATAGTAGAGGAATCACATCTGTCATAGATCAGATTGAAAGGGATTAGAAGAGACAGGCTGCGTCAGTGAATCATGAGCCATTTGTATTTGGATGGGGTGTGTAATCGGCCAATGTTATTTCCGTAGCGTGACCACTGTTACAAATTCAGAGTTCTGTTAAGGAGACGCAATTACTCCTGTCAGGTTATTGTATGTTTCTATTCTTTTTAATGTTTGAATGAGTCTCCGGACACTGCTGTACAATAGCCAAACAGAACAAAGCAGATCACTGTCAGAGCATATGAATGCTATTGATTGCAGTTCAGGGATATCCATATTGCACCCTCCAGCTCTTGCTGCATTGTCTTCTGAAAGCTCTAGGCTGATATGGCCCACAAGCAGCAAACAAAATTAGCTTTAGCCAGTTATAATATAGTAAAGATTTCCAACCAGCATTGTCTAGGCTCAGGAACAATTTAACTTTTATATGGCCATTTGTATACATCCAGTATAACCCCTAAAACTGCAAAGCTGTAGGTAAGTCCAAACTGGAAATATGACAGGTATGAGCAGAACAGGGGTGGTTAACAAGTTCACAATTCTCTACACAGAAATGGAACAAATAAGAGAGCTGATTTATAACAGATAAAATGCTAAATTGCACCCCTTGGAACTCAATACACATAGCACCTGTTCCTGCTCTTTGTGCAGTGACAAACGCATTCTATGCCCTGAGCCTACTGTTCCTTTTTGCAATATTAAGTTAGCCATATATGTGCCTTTAAAAGGGTGCTTCACCTTCCAAACCCTTTTTTCAGTTCAATTGTTTTCAGATTGTTCACCTGAAATAAAGACTTTTTTCAATTACTTTCAATTTTTTATTTTTTACCATTTTTCCAAAATCAAAGTTGAATGTTCTCCTGTCTGGTATGTCTGGCAGCTCAGTAATTCAGGCGCAGACTCTAAACTGTTACAATTTTGCAACATTTAGTTGATACATTTCTCAGCAGCATCTCTGGAGTATTAGCAACGATTGTATCAATTCTAACAGCTGCCTGTAAAGAAACTCAGGGATTCTGCTCAGCAGGGACAAATAAGAAATGTATTAGGGATGCACCAAATCCACTATTTTGGATTTGGCCGAACCCCCGAATCCTTCGCGAGAGATACGGCTGAATACCGAATCCGAATCCTAATTTGCATATGCAAATTAGGGGTGGGAAGGGGAAACATTTTTGACTACCTTGTTTTGTGACAAAAAGACACACATTTTCCCTCTCAACCCTAATTTGCATATGCAAATTAAGATTTGGATTCTGTTCGGCCGGGCAGAAGGATTTGGCCGAATCCTGGCTGAATCCCAAACTGAATACTGGATTCAGTGCATCCCTAAAATGTATGAATTTAGAACAGTTTACAGGGTCGGCAACCCCCTTCCCAGAGCTGCTTTAGAAGGTGAAAAATTACACTTTACACTACAATATTAGAAAAACAGTCACACATAGAAAATAGAAAGTAAAAATGAAAAACAATAGCAAATTGTCTCAGAATATCACTCTCTACCTCATACTATAAGTTAACTCAAAGGTTAACAACCACTTTAAAAGTCATTGACTTGGTCCCTTCAGACCAAGTCGGTAGCTTATTGGCAGGGCCACTGAAGGACTTGTCCAACCAACATCTGTCTGAAAACTGGCCAGATATCAATCTGACAAGTTTGAATATCCTGTTGTATAAGAACGTGTCTGTGTATACAAGCAAATCTGGCAGAGTATGGCCAGCTTTAGATACAAGGAGTGCAGCACTTAGCAACACAGACATTTGGTACAGGGTGTGTGTCTGGCACCTAGGGTGCACAAAATTGGAATCTGCCCGGTTACATGTCAGGTGCAAGTTGAGGCTGTAAGTTAAGGAACTCTTTGGAGGTACTGGGACTCCTGTCAGAGATGGATGCAAAAGAATAGGGGTGGGGGAGCTGTTTTTTGCTACATGACCCCCTCTAGTAAGTAAGCCTTAAGGATTAGTTAGTCAAATGTATAACAAACATTAAAGAGGATGAATTTATCCATGTCTAAGGGGGTTATTTACTAAACTCAGAAATCTGAAGAATTCGTGATTTTTTGTGTTATAATAGGCTTTTAAAAAAATCACGAATTTTTAGGAATTTATTAAACCCTGAGGGCTAAAAAGCCCGAATATAAAAACACGGCATCTCAAACCTGTCGAGGTTGCATAAAAGTCAATGTGAACAATCCTATTGATTTTTGGTTGTGTTGGGGGTTTTGGGCAATTCCACAATGTTTTCAGAGCTTTTGGGTGAAAACTCCAAAAAATTCCCCCCAAAAAAGTGAAAATTTGAGTTTTTCCTGCAAAGGTAATTTTCGGGGAAAATGTCATAATAAATAAGCCTAAAAAACCCAAGCGGCTTTGATCGGAGTTTGTAGCAGCAAATTCTGAGATAAAATCGGAGTTTGATAAATAACCCCCTAAATGTAGTGTGTTTCATGATCTTGTAAAAGTTGTTGCAGCTGCAAAACTATAGTTTATAACTTGCTGTTACATAAGAAAATGTGTGAATATAATAGAATCCGTGCTGAACAATGTTTCACTGCACAGAGGCAGTTGTGACAAAGATATCAATTCTTCAACACTTTTTACAAGAATTCCATAGTTACATATTTTCCAGACTTCCTATTAGTAATATTTATAGCAGGAATTTAGTAACAAGCATGTGGAACATCCTCCTCAAAC
Source organism: Xenopus laevis (assembly GCF_017654675.1). Classification (NCBI taxonomy): domain Eukaryota; kingdom Metazoa; phylum Chordata; class Amphibia; order Anura; family Pipidae; genus Xenopus; species Xenopus laevis. Next base: position 63,901,919 of record NC_054375.1, read on the forward strand.
TATCCTAATGCCATTTATTTTATATCTAAAACATTTTCAAAGGTTTTAAAACGTTATTTGTAAATGAAATTGCTCTAGAAATCTGTATTGTCCTTTGAGATTACCTTCTGAGTTTGCCAGACTACAGAAACAAAACATCAGAAATCAACTCACACAAGTTGTGGTCCAACAGACTTTATGGCGCTGCCCCTTAAATTATATAAAGATAGTTAGTCTAGCCTATAGCACTTCCACTATTGAGCTACATCTCTTTTTAACACACTGGCAGCCTTCAGCTTTTGGTCCATGCTAGGAGGTGTACTTCAACATCTGAAGACCCATGGATTGGGCAACACTTACATTGAGGTTTACGGCCTCCATCTTGCCATTTTTTTTCATACTGATCTACTATATCTATATTTCCATATCAGCCTACAGCTGGTGTTCTGTGAAGTGTAGTATCTGATTAATATACTGTAAACTTATAGAACATTTGCCGAATACATATATTTGTGTCTACATATACATCTCCACCACCATTGTGCTGCCCCAGGTCTATGCAAGGTTTGTGCTTAATGTTATATGTGCATACACAATGATTCTGCAGAACAACTTAACATGACACTTCTATACATAACTTGTACACTTACCACCTGTATTTTGCTAGTTGTTCTGACTTGCCGAAAACCATCTGCAGCAACACAGTGATCTGCGTGTCCATTGCAGAAACAGCTGCCCTTTACAATGAAATCGTAGACAGCATAGTGTGTGAAATACTGAGGTTTAATGTCAGGGTTCTTCTCATGGCATGGACATGCTTGTTGCTTCAGCAGTTGCACTCGAAGGTTGGTGATCTTCAGCTGATCTTGTGCCTCCTTGCTGTAAGGGTCCTGAGCCGAATATGGAGGTGACATAGTACGATAGATAACCTAAAAAACAGGTGCGCACAAGATTCAATCAGACAAGAGGAAAATGAAAGCTGCAGGACAAAGTATTAGGCCTCTGTATGTCATAATACTAGTTAACCTTCAAATGATTCCCTACTCTGCTTCAGGCATTAACTTCAGTATCTCCAATATTGTTCTTTTATTGAGCTGCAAGAGGCTAAGCTTGTTTTGCTTTCTGTAAGTGCTAAACTGAACATTGGAAGTAAGGGACAACCCCTGGTAATTTGCAATTGGTCTACATCTTTTATTTTTGTGGTTTTTCAGCTTTTTCTTCAGCAGTTCTCCAGTTTGTGATCAGTTATCCAGAAACACTTTATCCAGAAAGCTCTGAGTTACGAGAAGGCCAGAGGGGCACATTTATTTATGTGCAAATTTTCGATTTGGAAGTCTCCGCCAGACTTTGCGCAAAAAAAGTGTGTATTAATCAAAATGCCAAATGACATCTCGGCAAAAGAATGTTGTCGTACTTTCATCAACAATGATTTGTTGGTCCAAAAATGTTATAACGTATTTTCCCTACCGTTACTTTCTTCCTAGCGAAACTTCCTTAACTTATGTATGCTAACATCAATTTAAATTCAGTGGGTATAAAAAAAAATCATATTTATGTATTTATTAGTGATGTTGGTGAAATTGCTGGAAGTGGGCAATTGTTAAAAATGTCCAAGGGAGACAGAGATTTTCTATTGTCCTAACCCACTCTAAAACAAATGTGGTATGAGCTTCAAATGTAAAAAAATTGTAAATAAGATATGTGTAACAGTTACAACTTGTAAACATAATCCCACTTTAAATATGAAAAGACACCAGCATTTTGACTTTTGCTTATGACTTTTTTTAGAATACAGATGTAGTTTCATTGTATTCATTCGCCAGTCAGAACCTGGTGAAATAGCTTTTGATGAAAAGGGTAACAAATTGAAATTTTCACACTTTGATAAATTAGTGGATTTACGATCCAGATTTCAAACACGAAATGCAGCGAAAGTTCTCCAGCGACAAGTTAATTCCCTAGCAAAGTGCGTTGCTCGTCATTTAAGCAAATTGGCAATGTCGCTCCGAATTGTCTTGTGCATCAGAAAATGCATCAGAAAAACACTATTCACTCTTTAGAAAATGTGATAGATTTCTTTTTTTATCAAATAATTCAAATTTTTAAAAATGATTTTATTTTTCTCTATAATAATAAAACAGTACATTGTAATTGTTCCCAACTAAGAGGCGAATTAATCGTTATAGGGGCCAAAACAATCCTATCGGGTTTAATTAGTGTTTAAACTATATTTTAGTAGACTTAAGCTATGGAGAGCCAAATTACAGAAGGATCCCTTATTCGGAAAAACACAGATCTCGAGCATTCTGGATAACAGGTACAGAAGAAAGAGAGTTAAAGCAAAGACTTTGCAGTGAGCAGTGAGTCTCAAACATTACCACTAGCCAAAATTGCCTTTCTAGTGAGGTGTGATTTCCTTTTGCATTTCTAACATAAGCCCAATGACACAGGAAATTTTGGACCATTGTGTTGCTATGGCCCCGGACACACAAGCGTTTTTCTGGTTTGGTTAGTGCCTCGGTTTTTAAAAAAAGATGACCGCAGCACCACGTAAATAGGCTACCGTAGGTGCCATTGCCTAAGACTGAAACTGCTTAGCGGTCGGCTTTTTTTAAAACCGCACGTATGTCCAGGGCCTAAAGCAGAGAGCAGGAGTAGTACAAAACACTAACAATTGCTGTCATCATTGTTGAGCACCACAAAAGTTGTGTGCCATATACACTGCAATAATACTATTTTCACAGTGAAGACATGTTTTGCAGGCACCTGCACATTTGGTAGTGGTATTTCAAACAGAGTCCTGGGCGTTGCCTATTATAAGTATGTGAGGTGATGTGGAAAAAAAGTTAAGATCTCAATCTACACATATCCTACAGTCAACTTGCTGTGCCCTGGACAAGACATCTCCATGTCCCAACATACAAGGCTTTCTTGATTAGATTAGATTTCTCCTGTTTCCAAGGTGTGCACCAAAACAGTAGAATGCAGGTTGTTGCTGATATGCACAAAGTTTGTTTCTGGAAAAAGGGTAAATAACTATAATGATTACTAGCTTTGTTAGATACAGACAGGTATCAGCTGCCAACTCTTTTGCTTGTGCTCTTTGGCCTGGAAACAATCGCACTCCTCTCAATATTTTAAAGCAGGGGTCCCCAACCTTTTTACCCATGAGCCACATTTAAAATTAAACAGATATGGGGAGCAACACAAGCATAAAAAAGTTCCTGGGATGCTCCAAATATGGCTGTGTTGTTTTTGTTAGGCCCTTTGTGAACTGGCAGCTTACAAGAGACTCTGGTGATACACATGGTTTTTATGCAATCAAAACTTTCCTCCAAGCCAGGAGGAAAAAATAAACACAGCTTTGAGGCCAATGGAAGCAACATCCAAGATATTGGTGAAGAACATATTGCTCCCAAGCCACTGGTTGGGGACCACTGTTTTAAGTGCTAGGTAAGCTATTCAACGCGAATTTGGGAAAGTCCTATTGGACAATGATCACATGTGGCTGTTGCTGTGGTCCACTCTAAACAGATCTGCTTGCTCAGTCTCTCATATGATTAGAATGTTGGCCCTGGGGCCACATAATCGGATTGGCACAATTTTTCAGACTTTACAAGATAAGGAAGTCTATCTGAAAATGGAAGTTTTGTGCAGTATACTACATATCTACATATCTATATTTGAGCCAGATTATGGATACAATAATCTTATAGATAGATTAAAAATAAACAAATGGTTTAGATAATATGATTTCAAATAAATCTGCAAAGCTGTTTAGTATCTATTGTATCTTTTTTGGCAATGAATGAGAAAGCTGTTAAACCCATCCATCACTGGCAGGATATAAACGTCTCAGAGTCTCAAAACATGAACCCAAAGTCTGTTGTATCAGAAAAAAATATTCAGCCGAACTCCTTTAATCTTGCTAACATTTGTGTCCCTAAAGACCAAGCATGTAATAAATTAAAACTGTGCATGTGGTTTAAATTAAACCACTTTTATTGGTTTCCATTCAATTTAAGAGTGAATCATTTGCAAAAATAACAAGACCCTACACACATTTTCTGCTTTGTGGTAAACCCACTCTTGGTCTCTCTCTATGATACTATCATGCTGTAATTCCTTAATTCTCCCTTTTTAAATATTTGTTTCATTTTATGCATTTCTAATAATTGCTGGGCAGCTTTCTGTAACTAAACATATACATTGCTAGCTTTCTTATACAATTATCTCTACTATCTTATTAAAAGCTAGAGTCTGACCCAGAACACATAACAGAACTGATGCTCTGTGAAAGAAAGATAGGAGAACGTCATTGACTCATTACACTTCCCTATGAAATCACAGAAGTGAACTTCTATTCAGCGCCACAAGCAGGATTCCTATTTATTTACAAATCCCCCAGTTTGAAGTGATCAAGATGCCATAAACTCAGACTTCCACTTCAACAGACTGACCTGAAAGTCACAGCAGGTGCCAACATAGACCCATACAGTTTTGGTTTAGGGTAGAAGAGGGAACATGCTCTAGGTCTCCAAAATAAAAGAGGCCCCTTGGGGCAGGAGTGAGGGCACATGAAATAACATATTATATCATGTAAAAATGATGTATCAAATTTACAAGAGGAATATGTTACCCACATCTATAGGTTCAAGAGTTGTAGAAAGACAACATGCCATCTGCTCTAATTTTAAAATTTCTCCATAATTCCAGCCCTGATAACCTTTCACAGCTAGATACCTAATATTTGCCCCAACAGGCTGAAGTGCAGAGCTCAGGCCTCATTAACAGAGCAGGCTTTTCTAAATCGGTGGAAAATAAATGCTACCAGATACAGTGTAATAAGAATATAATCTCAAACTGTCCCCTATTAACAGTTAACCCCAAACCTTTTGGTCTGAGACATCAGAAGACATACACATTTGTCACAGTTCTATCACATATGAGCAAGGGTTATTTACTAGTTTTTATATATAGAGAGGGTTGAAACCTTATACAGCACTTTATAGAAAATGTTCAATCATTTGCATCAGATACTTCCCCAGTAAAGCTTACAACTGAATTTTCCTACCAGCAAATAGCCAATATTCCAGACTCCAGAACAACAGTGCCACTTGCTTGGAAAATTATGGAATGTTAGCTCAACTGTATACTTTAAACAAATCCTCTCTTAGATATGAATATGACTGTTTTATTCTGCAAGAAGAATTTCCATAGTTTTCAGGTTCTAGAGATGCTTGGTGAATTGTTCTCCTTGAAACTACTTCCTAAAAAAAGCAGAACTCTCAAATATTTATTGCTGAATATATTTAGAGTAATACTCGTACATTACTGAATGAGTTAAACCGCCATGTGCAGATATAAGACAAAATATATATCAAAATTGTTCAGATTCTGCTATGCAATTAGATAAACACGGATACCTTGCCAGGTGCATTGTGTCACATACCAGACATTTTGTTTGACTTCCTACTAAAATAGTCGGCAACAATTTACGTCTCTGGATCCTTTTAATCATATTTTCACATATAACTTCTGTCTCCAGTTACCCTGAATTATATTGCTCAAGCACCTATATTGTATTTGTCCACTTTTTCCATCCCCTTATATAACTATTTGGAACAATTAGTAAAAAAAAAAAAAAATCAACCTCAATACAATAAATTAACTCATAGTAGGGCTTATTTAGAGCTATAAGTAAACATGTGTAGATATACAAGTATGGGATCTGCTACCTTGAAACCCATTATCCAGAAAGCTCCGAATTATGGGATGACCGTCTCCCATAGACTCCATTTTATCCAAATAATCCAAAGTTTTCAACATTATTTCCTTTTGCTCTGTAATAATAAAATAGTACCTTGTACTTAATCCAAAATAAGATATTATTAAATTGTATTGAAGGCAAAACAATCCTATTGGGTTTATTTAAAGTTTACATGATTATCAAGTACAGTTACGGTATGGAGATCCAAATTATGGTTAGATCTTTATCCGGAAAACCCCAGGTCCTGAGTAATTAGGTCCTGTACCTGTACATAACACTGCTGTATATGCCCTTCAGAATATCTACGGCAGAAAATAATACTTTACACTAATTCAGGTTGGGCTTCTAGAAATATACTGTAAATAAGAGCAAATAGACATTCTCTCTAAATCTCACTGTAACTGGCCCTAAAGGGACAACATCCAGAGTCTGGGAATCGCTCACTGCCCAAAGCATTCATGCAGTATTTAAAAACCTTCAGTACAAAGCTCCTGAGAAATAGTTGCTGTCTATTCATTTTTCAAATCCCTCTCAGTGTCTCCAAATGGTATGCTAGCGTGCTACACATTGTATCAAATTATAGGTTCTCCCAATCCTATTTTGACACGGCTGTGGGTAAGAAACATTTAACAGTACATATCATAACCAATGACTGATAACTTTGTGTTTTGTTGTTGAACTTAAGTATTTTTTGCCTCAGGTAAACTCTCACACACCCCTTCATAGGCAAAGATTTATGGCCCCTGGCTTGACTTATTCTTGAAATACCTGCTCTTTATGTGAGTAAACAACAGTGCCTAAGGTGCAGTACAAGCTAGACAGAGGCCTGCTCGCACATGTATAGACACTTGCTTACTATCTGCTCTAGTCTGCTTCCACAGAATATTCCCATCTCTTAACACTACACACATATCAATATAAGCAGTCTAAATGCCAACCACAGCTGTGCAATAACAAAGTAACATGTTCAAGAGAAAAAGAGACAAATCTGAGAGAAAGATAATATGAGCCCCATGCATTCCCATAGCAGGAAGGCTGGAATTGGTCCATTCGGAAGCGCGTGTATAGGCTGCCAGATAGGAAAACATAAAACTAGAGGAGGCTGTGAGCGTGAGATTATTTTATATTTTTGGCAAGAGCATAAGTTGTGCACAGGGTCCAAGCATTTCCAGGTGTTTCGATGACAGCCGTTTCACCCCAAGAAGATTGTGGAGATGAAACATGATTGGGACATGATTACTCTTTCCAATTACATTAGAGGGCATTATAGACAGATAGCGGGGGATCTTTTCTCCCTTATCAAAGAACGAAAGGCAGCCCCATTAGACTTCAGGAATTAACTTTCATTTGAAGTAGCTCAAATGGTTCTATGGTGAAGGCAGTGAGGTTGTGGAATGCCCTGCTGGGAAATGTCATGCCAGATTCTTTTAATGCCTTTGTCCCAATCCGTATGGCAAAAACCCTGGAGGTTGCTAGAAAGATTGCACTCTTAGTGAGCAAGAAAGCCCTACCTGATCCGGTCTTCACCAACTCCCTTTTGGGGCCTCAGAACTTTATACTGAGGATCAACAGGTGGCAAGGGTTAAATAGAATTGTGGTCAAAGACAGCCAAGGAGTCAGGACAGGCAGCATTCAAGCAAAGTCTGGAACCAGACAAGTCAATAGGCAGGATATAAAATCAGCAAAGGCTTTGGCAGGAACTGTATAAACAGAGCCATTTTGGGCAATGAAAGAGGGGCCAGGTATTGTTTATATTTTCAAATGTGGCCTCTTCGGAAAGGTACCACACACAGATTCTCATGTGAGCGTGCACATTTGGTGTGTGGTGACATAACAGTGCGTGCCTACACCCGCGGTCCTTTTGGAGTTTATATACAGCCACATAAAACACATATTTCTGAGCATAACTCATGCTTACATAGGTGGATGGTATTATTTAGCCATTGTTTCTGTATGATAGGATACACAACTCATACTTTACTGATTTGAAAATAAGTATCCTCTCTGGATGAATAGTAAAAGAATCTGTGCTAGTTAAAAGGTCTTTGTTTAAAAGAGCAGGATATCTAGTCATACAGGGATTAATGTATGTGGAGTGAATGCTGATCTAGATGGCAGGAAGGGTTGTTTTTATTCATACTCGTACAATATTGGCAAGAACTTCCCCTGGGGATCTTGCCTTCTTTAGAGAATGTCACCAACATGCGAAAGCTTACATCTTGAGCACATTTGTGTATTTCTTTTTTTCAATTCACAAAACTATAATTCTATGGATTATAGCTGTGGGCAGGGGTACAGATGTTGAAGTTTAATTCCCCGTTATATATCCTGCCAGTTCAGGAAAGGATCATTCAGGCTAGGTAAGTATGTACAATTTATTTGGATTGTGTTGTTAACTAAGATACATGCAGTTATTTATAGCAAGAAATGTATTACGATTCAATAGTCTAAGGCTGTCAAGATGCAGTTTACACAGCTTGCTAAATAAATACCTGTCAGGATCTCCCTAATCTAGAACCAGGGACCTGAGGTATTCTGGCCGCTGCACCCCTGGGTTCAGCCACAGGGGGCAGTGTAGTTTGGGACTGATGGATAATTTATCCCTGTCAGTGTTCTCTGGTAACCAATCAAGTAACCACCTACAATCAAGATGCGGGCAATAGCCCAATTAGGGGGCAATTTAAGTCTGTCTCTTCTTACAAACTGAGCTAAATAATTAGCTATACTGATCTGTACAAGCCATCTGAGTTCCTGTCCTGTAAGTTGGTTCCTGCCCAGCCCTTGTCTCTTTTAGTTCTAATTCACTGGTTTTGACCTTGGTCTGTTATCTGGATATGTGTTATTTGCTGCTTGCCCTGACCCTGTGCCCATTTTCGGACTGTGTTCTGCAACTGGATGTGTATTTATGGAACTTAACTGGTGGCATGTTCTCAAGCTATGTTAAATGCATTGTTTATCTTATTGTTCTTAATTCTGACCATCCTGCCTTGTGTTTCCTAGATATTTTGGCCTGTCATTAAGATAGGCCTGCCACAACAATTAATAAATGGACTGAGGTTAAAAAGTTACCAAATTCCCTAAGTCTATTAAACACAGAGGGTAGAGACTTGATTTCAACCTGACCTTAGGGTAGTTGAGCAGCAAAAAAATCCTTAAAATCTTAAACATTTCAGCAATTAGTGCAAATGTACATTATTTTACAGAAGAACTAGGCATCTTTGTTGGGTTTTCTGAAGAAATGACCCTAAGAGCCACTGGAACCTAAATAGTGCTACAGGTATGGGACCTGTTATCCAGAATACTCAGGACCTGAGGTTTTCCGGATAACGGATCTTTCCATTATACAGATCTACCTAGGCTACTAAGAAATCATGTAAACATTAAATAAACCCAATAGGCTGGTTTTGCTTCCAATACGGAATAATTATATCTTATATTCAGGGTTGGACTGGGCTGACGGGACACTGGGAAAAAACCTGGTGGGCCCCAATCCTCATGGGCCCCTGCAGGCCCAGATCCAATCCCTGATCGGTAGAAAATAAAAAAAATATGTGTGGCGCAGTGTGCAGGATTTCGCACATGCACACTGTACCCTGATGGCCCCAAATGCGCCAGTCCGACCCTGCTTATATCTGGGACCAAATACAAGTTACTGTTTTATTATTACAAAGACATAGGGAATCCATTTTAAAGATCTGGATTATTTGATTATAATGGAGTCTATGGGAAATGTTCACTCTGTAATTCGGAACTTTCTGGATAACTGGTTTCTGGATAACGGATCCCATACCTGTATATACACTATACACTCAGCCTACACCTCTCCCAACAAGAGACTGAGAAGTAAAGTCGAATTTATGAAATCAAGTTTTTTCCTCATAGATGAAACAATATGTTTTCTAGTCCTAAAATGATAATAAAATATTCAAAAGTGTATTTTGATACCATTTTGGCATCAGATAAATTAGCTCACAGTTGAAAATCTGCCAACCAGCTGTCAAATTAGTTTTACCCAGTCCACCCATCACAACATATGAATAAACTCAAGCATTATACTAATGCCACAAACACCTAAGCGTATTTTACTTATGTATAGCATAAGTCATGTCAGTATCATACCATGGGTAATTGCTTTTTAAAGAAATGTAAAAAAGAAACAATGTTTGAAGTTACCATTCATTTACATCTGCCTTCAGTTAAAATGCAATTTCTCGTGGGATGTTCTTAATGCTCACATTTATTACAGTGAATACAATCTATGTTATCTTGCTCTATTTCCTCATGCATGGCTCAGTACCAATCTGTCTAAAAAAAATCATAGAAAAACTAGTCTTATAGTCTAGTTGATCCTAGGCATTAATCAAGTCTGCAACAAAAATAGTCATGTAAAGAAGGTCCAGGACAATTGTCTCCAGCTCTTTTGGGCATTTATACTAACATTTAAGAAACATTCTCATATTACTTAGTATAATTTCTTGCAGGTTCTAGTATTTATTCCCTCATTGAGCAAGTTACCTATATGCTTCTACTGGTAAGAAATTGCAGTAGATCTCAACAATGTCCACAGAATTCCCTTTCAACTGTTGCTATGGTTTATCTCTGTGAGAAAAATGCACTTTTTTGAGCTAGAATGAGTAAAATTAGAATTCTCTCTTCTCCTTTGACTTTTTGTCAAATTCAAATGTATATGGAAAATAAAACAAGTGCAAGTACTGAAAGACACTTTTCTCCAATTCACACTTCCCAGTGTCTCCTAGAAACAAATGATACCAGTGGAATGCTAAACTGTAACTTTCAGAGGAGAGGTGACATTTCTTCAGTTGATAACCTATCAGGAATATGGATAAAGAGAGTGTTTTCTGCACTGGTACATTGTGTAGTCTGCAGATAAATGCAAATTCTTGTGCATCTGGAAGCCGCGCCAACCTCAAACAGGGCTTCCGTTATTTATAAAGCCTTGGCACTTCTTATTTGTAAACAAAAGAAACACAGAGAAATTTTAATTAGTCTTTTTAATTCCCTGGAGGGAAGGTTTAACTACTTTGTTTATAAATCTTTTTATATATATAGCCATAAAGAAAAGAAAATTAGAATGTAAAATCTTTTTGATAAGTTTATATGCATTTCTTATGTGATTATGTGATAAGTAAATCAACTAAATTGAGAACTCGTTTATGAAAGAGTCTATCAACCGATGTTTAAATTCAGACTGAATTCTTTGTTCTGAGTATTTTAAATGTTGAAAAAAAGCTTATAGAACGGAATATTGGTATAAGCACCACAATCTAACAATAGTTATAATGTAATTTCCTTTCAGCAGCACTAGATGAGAGAAGCCCTGAGTCTGTAAGTTGGCCTTCTGCAGAAACATCTGCTTGATTGGCCAATTGCCTCACAAGTGTCTGGCCCAATGGTCTGATCACACAGACAGTCTATGAGAAGACTGTCAGAATAATACATGAATGATCCCCTTTAGATAAGAATCCAGAAAAGGATAGTTTTAGGCCCATACATAGACCAGTTTTCCAACATCTATGCTGTGCCTCATAACAACTGAAAATCAAGCATGCTGTCAATGCTGTATCATGATATGAAGGGATCCAATTGTATTTTCTGGTTGTCTTATTCTGTTCCTTCAGCAGCAAAGGGAACATCATGATTGTGACACAGTTACTTTTGATAACGCTTTATTAACATTTTTCCTTATTAAAAATTAATCTTAGTCGGGTTTATTGCATTTCAAAGTTAGCATTCCTTGCAGAGACCCATGAAATATTCTATTGGCTCAGAAATGTGAATGATACTATCTGTAGTAAATGCAGACTCCATTTGCCTTGTAATCTCATAGACAGCCCTCATTGTAATAAAATTGGCCTCTGTCCCAATTAAATTTGGTTCATAGACAACTTCTGTAATATAATATGACTAATACTAGAAAAATGATGCTGACTTTGCAAGACTCCTTAACTAAATAACTGCTTCTGATAACTTGTTTTAAAAAGAACTCGGTGGAAGTGAGATCTTTTTATCCTTCTTCTAATCTTACTAACCCCGCTATGATGCAATTTCTCAGATTGGAATGAATAAAATGAATAAAAAGTGAGTGAATTTTTCTGCAGTGAGCTCTTATCTCACGTTTTGATCAATCTGCCCCCAAGTTTCTACTTCTTGCAAGGAAATGAATAAGATCACTAGTGCACAGAAACATCCCATGCATAATAATAATGCAGTTTTGAACAAAAGATATTTACCTCTCCTCCAGTACAAGGAAGTGCCTGGGAGTAACGTGAAGTACAAAGCGCTCCTTTCTCATGGACGTCGTCTTCCATAGCAAATGTTGCAGAACAGTTTATGGAGAAATATTTGTATGGAGTCCAAGTGACACCAAAATCTTGTGACCTCTCCAAAATCATAGCCGCTGGTCTGGGAGACTTGAACACCATAATTAAATGAGTAAAATAAAACTCTGTTTCCAAATCCATTCTTATGACCTCCCGTTGAGTATCCCTTGCTGATTGCCACCAAGTTCGTGGAATTTTAAAGGAGGAGTCTGCCATTGCTGAAGGAGGGTGAGAGAGTCGTGGCATTGCGGAGTTACATTTGTCACATTTTGGCTCGGTGCAAGTCTGTTCAATGTACTCTCGATATGAGCAGTAGAGTTCAGTGTTATTGTGACCACAGGTTGTCTCTGTCCATAAACTCCGGCCAATGGCTAGATTTCCCATTCTGGGATTACATGCCTTTTCACATTGAGACCCAATTCGGACCATGCTGTTCAGCCCTAAAACAAAATTTAGATGCAAAAAATTTAAATATAAAACTAGAATAGTATTTCTAAAAAATTGCATTAAGTCTTCCAGTGGTCTTTTGTTTTATATTTTTAAATTAATCATTTCCATCAGTGGCATTACTACCAGTTACTGGGCTCAAAAACAAAGTTATAGCACCCCCCTCAAGCTTTGGGAATTAGACCTTCTCAAATGTTTGCATTAAATTAAGACCTATGAGTGTGGACAATGTTTCATATATTGAAACTACTCATCAGTCAGTTCCCCCTGTACCTTCTGGTCCCCTCAGCAGTTGAAGTTTTTGTTCCTCTATAATTGTGCCCTTGATTATTCTATCAATCATTTTTTTTATGAAAACATCTATAACATGCCTATTCCATAAATACATTGTCCAATTTATTGGCACGCGAACGAGAATATTTAGATTTTGCACATCATTTCTGATTATAAAGGAGACCTACAAATTTCGATATTTTTAGGAGAATGATGGATAATCTCTGTAAATATGTTGGCACTATATAAATAAAGGATAATAATAATAATTATGTGACACCAGTTATGTGCACTGGTTTTGGTGTACAGAATGGGTGATGTGAAACAAGACAAGCCTTGTTTTATTAGTTTTCAAACTGCAAGATACAAAATATAAAGTGGAAATGCATAGGGATTATATATATGTATTTGCTGATCTGTTCTGTACTGCCAGCAATGATGTCATCTACCTGTAGAAAGGGAATTATATGTTAAAGAATTCAGGGCTGTTTTCTAATAAAACAAGAACAAGTTTTGTCATAAATGCTTTGACAGTATTTTATTGCTTAGAACATTTTTCCTATATGTGCATTATTTTACAAGGATACTATTATTATACTACATGGTTCCCTCTACACCAATACAGCCTGTCTACTGTAAATCAGTCTCTTTCTTGCAACTTCCGTACAACTTGCTTTTCACTTAAAGATTCTTTGGAAAACTCATCAGCTTCATTTTGCTACTACCTCAATGCTGAAGATAGCAAAGCAAGTGTTCCTGGCCTGACCTCTTCATCCTTGATCTAAATTATGTTCTGTGTGCATTTCTGTTGTCTCTTCCATCTCCGGGATGTTCCTTTAAGTAATTTCCTGAAACTTTTCTAAACTGAAATAAAACATCGTTCCATTTGGGAATCGCCCTGACCCTAAGCAATCCAACAGTCATTTCCACGTCCTAAGTTTTGGTATTAATTCTGTCATCTCTTTCATAAGTCATATTTAAGCACTTTCTTCGCCATTCCCTTTTCCTCTACTTGTTATGCATCCTCTTGGCTACAGCAAACCCCTCTCTGACCAGACTTCTCCTTAATCAGCTCTCCCCTTTAAAAGTTTTCTAAATTTAAACACTCCCTGAAACCCATCTTTCCTTCATCTGCTGAGTCTTAGTGCAGGATGCACAGTGCATTCTAATGTTCTGGAACCAATATCCTGCTTGCAGGAAATAACATTTTGATTAATGCAGGGGCGTAACTACAGAGCTTCCCCAAAGCATTTAGTTATTCATCATCCAAGCCACTAAACAGTGTCCAATAAGAAAATAAGAATGGTAAAAGAAAATCGCACCAGTCTTTTCCGGGTGAAGCTGCCATTTATATTTTGCCCTGCATGATCAGTGTTTTTTTCTAGTTATGTCTTTTTTTTTTTTTTTTTTTTTTGCTATTTAGCAAGTCACAATTTAAACAATGTCAAGAGGTCTTTTTAAAGATAATGTTATAATACACAGACATGCAGTATAACACAACTGCATTTAACCTAGAAGGAAAGTAGAATTTCTAGCAGCATTATTGGTTTTTGAATAATCAGTACTAGGGATGGGTGAATTTTTTCGCCTTGTTTCAGAAAATAACACCCATAGACTTGTATGGCGTCATGTGTCAAAAAAATAATTTGCTGCGCGTCAAAAAAATTTTGACGCCCATAGACTTTAATTGGTGTCGGCGGTGAATTTTTGGCGAAACGAAATGGGTCAAATTCGCCCATCCCTAATCAGTACATCATAGTTTTGTGGTAGTATATATAAGTAAGTTTGACTTAACTTTGGCTACATTTATCCAGTTATATTTAAATCTTAAGCTCACTGCTATTAGCTAGAGGTGATACTGTTTATCATGGTTAATTGTAATATAAAAAATACGCTGTATGATTACTAACAAACATTCTTTTGATTCAGAGGGGACCAATAATGCATTTTCCACATTTCATGGCATGTGGTTTGGATTAATGAATGAAATAAAAGACTGAAACCACCAAATAAAAATGAAAAAAAAGTGTAATATAAGACATTTGACAATTAAACGTTAGTATCACAGCAACCAGATCTGGAATCTAACAACAATATGTAATTATGATAGTTATACTTTATTGCCTAATAAACAGAGAAAATTTCCATCAATGAATGAATTCATAAGCAATACAAAGAATGTCAAAGATAAGACCAGTAACACCTGTTAGATTAAAAGCAGTAGTAAACTAAACTTTATATACAACTAATTTACAGCTTCAACTAAGTTACAATCATCTTTTTCTTTAGACTCCTTAAATAAATGTGCCTCATGGATTTTATGTATTAAAAAACAGGACCAGCAACTAATAGTAACCAATCAGCAGGTAGCATTTACTGTCCACCTGTTTAAAAGCAAATATCTTATTGGTTACTATGGGTTACTGCTCCTGGGCAAAGTTAGTGCCTTGTATTACATATGGGGGTATGTCTCATATAGTGTCAACCATGTGGAAACTGTAGGGATCTTTACTAAGACCCCGGGCACAGTGTTGCTGGGTGCAGGAAAGCCCTTTCCTTACCACCTACCACAAGACCCCATTGTGGCCTGCCTCCATTGCCTATGACATCCTAGTTCTCGCTCTGAGGATTCTGAAGAGGTGGGATGTCAGGGTGGGTGAGCTGGCCACATCTTCCCGAAGGCAGTTGTATCACAGGGTGATCAGGGACTATTTTGCTGCTCCTCTTGCTCTGAGAGATTGTATGGGTGACATCCTTCAGAAAAGCCTTCGTTTTCTTAATGGCAAGAGACTCCCCTCTAAGTTTTTTGACAACTGCTGGCTTTCACTCCAAGGGAAACTCTATGTCCGAGGCAACCTGACTTATCTTACCATTGGCAGCAAAGATTGTCCCTGGGGGTGTGGGGAGGTGGAGACCCAAGAGCATTTTCTTGTCAGTTGCCCAGTGACTAGAGATGTCTATAGTCAGATGGCAGCAGCCTGAACACTCCTGAACAGTCTGAACTATGCAGACTCAGCCTATGGGGTTCCCGCTATACACCACCCACTGGACCGTGAGATAATTTATATCCTACTTGCATGCACGCGGTACCAGATCTGGCAGCATAGATGCAGGAGATCTTTTGGCCAGTTGGGCGCTACCCCAGATAATATAGTGAAGGCAGCTCTGGCTCAGTTGAGTTTCCTGAAGGGAAGTGAGATAAAGAGGTCATCATCATATCAGAACCTATGGCGAGGGGTGAACCTTACTCTTTCATCTTCATGAACATGCCCTCGTCTCAAGGTATATACTTATTGTTTGTATATGGCTCCCTGGGCACTGATACTGCTCCTCTCTTTTTCTAGAGGCTGGATGTGCAGCTTTCTGTAGCCTGGAAGAATTTATTCAGATTTGAATATGAAAGTATGATGTTTTTGTTGGGTGATGAAAACAGGAGAAGTTTGCTCATTTGGGATGGTGGTGGGGGAAGGAAGGCCGTATGGACAATTCAAGACTTTGCAAACTGGCCTTTTGGTGTGTTTGATAGAAAAGTTGCCAATGGACAGAGGGATGGACTCTGCGGGCTGGAGGGTGTATGGGGGGTTTGTGGGATTTTTGGTTATTTTTGTTTTGTTGTATGATTTGTAAACGGTTTATGAATTGATTGAATTGAATTGATTAATGTAAAGTGATCTTTTAAATAAAAATTTCCATTGCCTATGACATGACAGTTAAGGGATAGGCAGGGGGTTGGGTGGGGGGTAAACTAGTGATGTGTGGGTCGGTTTTTCTTAACCTGCACCCAACCCGAGCAGGCAGAAGAACTCAACCTGAACCTGCCCGCGACCACCTGCACATCACTAGGGTATACCTACTAACTTCCCATTACCTAAAGAATACAATTTTACCAAATGCAGATATAACATTATTCATGGGGCAGCTACATCACTGGATTGTAAGTGAGTCAGAGCATCACAGCTATTATTTAAATCCTTATTTTAGGCAAAACTAGCCTATTAGATTTATTAAATGAAGTACAATGAAGTATTAAGATCAAATTACAGAAATATCCATTATCCAGAAACCCCCAGGTCCCAAGCATTCTGGATGGGAGGCAATCCCAATACACAGGGAGAAAGGAATAGGATGTAAAGAGCTGGTGTTCATAGGGGTCATTGTTGTTTGGCGGAGATGAGGAGGACACTAAAATTGCACTGGAGTCCATGCGTATATTTCTAACCCCCACCCCCTGTATGGGTTATCACCTAGCTGAATTTTACCACCCTGGCAGGTAAAAATGTTGCTTGATGACAATGTTAATAATACTGAAAAATATAAAATATAGGGAAGCCCTACAGCAGCTCCAGGGACTTTGTTAAAGCTCCGACTTCAAAATCACTTCAGTGATGGTTTTGCTAATCAGTCTTCTACCCCAACAAAATGCTGCAATCTGAGCCAACCAATGGCAGCTAAACTTTCTTTAATTATAGGTAAAGTCACAGTACATTGATAGGTGTTATAAATTAGATATCTAAATTATTGCGTAATTATATATTAATAAAGCCAATTATTTTTATATTTCATTATTAAAATGCAATTGTAAACCTACAACAAGGTCACATTATAATGGAGACAGGTACTGGTGGTAAAAGTGATTTGCAATGAAGAGCTTACAATCTAAAAGTTAATTTGTATTTACTGCCTGCACTTTCAGATGCTATTGTGATGTCTGGGGTTTTACAGTGTTCATGCATTTATGGCTGCTATAAAATGATTAAAAGAAAAAAACATATTCACATAAATATTTATGGATGGGTTAAGAGCTACTTTTATCCTTTTATCAGATAGCAAAACAAAATAAGGATTTAGATTTTTATCAAAATGTCTTTTATGTTTATCAGTGCACAGAGATTTGTATGTACAGCTGAAGGTAATTTGCTCTAAAATGGTCCTAAAACTACGCACACATTTACACTAAGATATGCAGCAATAAAGGATCAGTAAACTACAAGAGCCTTTGGCTCTCTCTGGATTGAGCTTCTTTTTTTTTGTACTGCAATGGAAAACAAATTACACTGTAGGAGCCACTCATACAAGTTGAATTTAAAATTGTGTTTTACCCATTATTTTGGCCACAGGGTGTGAAAGCAACATAACATTTTGGGTGGACAACAAGGCTTCCTTTATCTGATGTCTCCTCTCTCCTGCTTATGTACAAGACATCTGTACTACTGTTTGTGACTCTTAGCTTCACTCTGTTCGCATGGGTGGGAGGGAGGACTGGCCAATAGACAGTTCATGGGACTTTTATACATTAAAAATCCTAAACAAGTTCAGAGTAAGTGCATTTGAGGTTCTAGTTGCCCAAGCGTAACCTCAGCACTTTAAGAACAGGAAATAAATTGCAATATAAAAGTTCCACAATTGTAAAACACCGGGGCTTAATGAACAAGCTTGCAGTTGAGCTAATGGTCACACTAGAATAGATGCAATTGTAGTACGTATTAATGCTACTTATTAAAGGTACTTGCACTTCATTAAGGTTTTGATAAGCACCTTGCATCTGGCCAGTCTGAATGGTCTGCAGGTGTACCTACTGACACAGAGGAATGCAGGAGCTACCCTAAACATAGTGGTAAATCCCAATGCGGGCTGCGTCAATAGGCGCGACAGACTTGCACCCAAAGAATCACATGTAAATATCATTTTAAGACTGAGCAAAATCCAGACAATCTGACAATTTGGACCACAACTTGCACCAATTCATGAAACTGGGGGTGCAACTGCGTTTGTTTTGACACAGATTGGGAAACTGTAGAAGAAGCCAAGAGGATGACCTGCAAAACTTTTATTTTTGTTCACACAACATGTTTTGGGCATGCAATCCTTTGCAGTATAACTCTTCTATGCTTCTTCTACTGCTTCACTTGGACTCAAGGTGCCTGGGAGAATTCACAATAAGAGAATAGAACTAAGCATGGGTTTGAGGGTAGAAAAAAACCTCCATTGGTCTCTTCTTCACACTCCATGGTCAAAATGATATAGCACAAGCCATTGCCAAAGGTAAATGAATAATACAAATGTCCCAGACCTTTAGCAAGGGGAGTTTGCGCAGAGATACATTGTTGCAGGTTAGCACCATACTGGACCAAATAGTTGAAAACAAGAGCCTTAAGTTATCATTTAAATAATTTAGAATTCATGTTTTATTATGAATAAAAGAAGAAGCCTTACACATTACGTGTTACCAGGGGACACAAAATATCTCTGCAGAACCCACTGTACTGGGCCAAGCAAAATATCAACAAACATTAACAAATGCAAAAAATATGCTTGAAGTTACCAATATGTCCTACACCACTGAGTAGCTAAGGTGGGGCTCGCTGCATATAAAGAGGAATTAGCACAATCTTTTGGACTACAAGCTATTCAAAAATAGAATTCAGTTACCTACAAATATTATATATACCATTCTTATAATACCATTACGTGATAATTCCTTAAAGGGATACTGTCATGGGGAAAAAAAATCACTATGCATCAGTTAATAGTGCTGCTCCAGCAGAATTCTGCACTGAAATCCATTTCTCAAAAGAGCAAACAGATTTTTTTTTATATTTAATGTTGAAATCTGACATGGGGCTAGACATATTACCAGTTTCCCAGCTGCCCCCAGTCATGTGACTTGTGCTCTGATGAACTTCACTCACTCTTTACTGCTGTACTGCAAGTTGGAGTTATATTACCCCCCTTCCTTCCCACAACCCAGCAGCCTAACATCAGAACAATGGGAAGGTAACCAGATAGCAGCTCTCTAACACAAGATAACAGCTGCCTGGTAGATCCAAGAACAGCTCTGAATAGTAAAATATGGGCCCCACTAAGATACATTCAGTTACATTGAGTTGGAGAAACAACAGAATTTTAATGTAATTTAGAAATAAAAACTACACCATAAAAATCATAAGCCACTTTAAAATACCATTACACAACCCTAAAATAAATAACCATGACATTCGTATACATCCTGTTTACAACTAAAACTAGAACATATAGCCAAAGTTAGAAAATACACAGAAAAAGCTGTTTGGAACATCATATTTAAATGGTAGCTAATGCACCAGACAAAGCCCCAAAACCTGTAGTCTGTGTTTTGTTCCTATACAATATACACATAATGGGCAAAATAAAATACATGTTCTGTATTAGCAACACATCGGGGCATATTTATTAAGGGTTGAATTTCGAAATCAAAAAGACCAACCGAAATGAAGTCGAAGGGTTTTTTGGGTGGAAGAGGTCCATATTCGAATAGTACGATCGAAGGATTACCACATTCAATCGAATTTGATTCAAAGTTTTTCCCCAAAAAAACTTTGATTTCTCAAAGTCCACCAATTGACTTCAAATGGGTTCTAGGAGGTCCCCCATAGGCTAAAACAGCACTTTGACAGGTTTTAGATGGCAAATGGTCAAAGTCGAAGTTTTAAAGAGACAGTACATGATAAATTTCAATATTCGAATTTTGAAGTTTTTTTTAAATTCGAATCGAATTAGGACTATACCCTAGTCGAAGTACACAAAAAATAGCTCGAAAATTTAAGTTTTTAACTTCGAAAATTCACCTCGACCTTTGATAAATCTGCCCCATAAATGATATCTTTAGCCAACATTAAAATGGCCTGTTTTTAAACCTGCAGCCTGTGTTTTGGTCCCATACAATATACACATAGTGGGCAAAATAAGAAACATCCAATATTAGTGGCAATGAATGACATCTTAACCCAAACATTAAAATGGCCTGTTTTTATGTATTGTATTGAATTGTATTGTATCTAGTACTATAGTAATAGGGACATTTTGTCGAAATCAGTGACATTTTCCTTATTTTAACACCTTCTTTACTGACCAGACCCTCACACACACTAGGATGCTACCTTGAGATATAATAACCGGAGACTGTTCAATTAATCCTAACAAGCTGCATTATATCTTTCATCTAGTTGTACCTAAAATGTATTATTAATTTATAAAGTAACACTTTGTACAGTAACCAAGACTAAGGTCTACTGCGTTAATCTTTAGAACTGTATTGCTAATGGCAAACATCAAAAGGCATGATGAATAAAACAAACCCATGAAACATCGATCTAAAAACGATTGCCTGGGGAGATGTTTATTTTAATTTTGTCATGAAGTAAACTGACATCAGCCTAGTACCTAGTGAATTAAATTGTATTCCATGTTCAAAGACACAAGGAAGGATTTTGCATTTTGATCATAAATACAAACCTGTGTGTGAGTTTGTTTATCCAATAACAATTTATTTTCAAACAAAAACTCTTTCAAGATTTGTTCCTCAGAAACAAGATACTTATCAAACACTTTTTGAAGATGGCCCAGATTTGTCGAGTGCAGATGTGTATAACTTTGCGTCATAGTGTAAAAGTGTTGACTACAACACAACAACTGTAAACACAGTGCAGACATAAATAAACAGAAAGATTAACTTTGTAGTCTTAATTTCATATAAAAATATTTCAACAGTGAAGCTGCAGAAGAATAGCAGAATATCACAAAGATAAATCGCCTGAAGTTGCCTCACCAGGAAACTTCGGGCTATTTGGGAAAACAAAGCACTCCGAGTGCTACCCCGCCGACGAGTTAGATTCTAGCCGCAGGAAGGCTTTTCGGGGAGATTAGTCACCGGAAGAAGAGGTGATTTGTCGCTGAGCGACAAAATCTCCCCGAATCTTCAGGTGTGACTCTGTCTTTAGTGGTATGAACAATAGAGGTTTTACATGTGTAAACAATGCAGGGGGGATTACAGGTGTGAACGAAGCAGGAATTTACTGTCTGAATTTGAAGTTAAACAATACAGTTAATGCCAGTTAATCTCAGTACTGATACCTTTTTCAGATCACACAAGGTAAGCAGTCACAGAAGGCAGACTTTCATGTGGGGGGTCACACAGCGGGGGGCCGCCAGTTGTCCAGTTGGACAGCACTGATTTAGATCATTAATAGAACTGTGAGAACAAGGGCCACAGAAAACTAGAAGTGAAAGGATTTTTTTTACGAGTTTTTTGCTTTTTTTGCAATACAAATCAAGATAGTGCCCATCTCTGTGGTTAGCAGTCAATTTTAAAGACAATTAGTAAAGTTGGAGATGAAGCAAGAGATATGGAAATTCTCATTGTTACGTATAAAGACAAATATGTAGATCAATAATATTTTGCTCATAGCCAATATATATTTTATTCCTGTGTTTAAAACATATTTTTCCTATCTTACTGCCATGAAAAAGTCTTATTTGTTCTACAATGGTTGCTCTAAATGGAACCTAAATGGTTTTAATTTCTGCATGTTTTTCTTAAATTGTCTTTATTTGGCCTGCCATACTACTCTTACCCTCTAGACTGCAACCTTCTGAGCAGAGTCCTCTTACCACCCAGTGCCTGCTGTCTTTATCATATCTATAAATCATTCAGCTTTATAGCTGTGGTAGATAAACCAGCAAACTGAAATACTCTAGCAATTATATATAGCATTTTACTGTTTCACAATTAAAGGGACACTGTCATCAAGCACTATGTTTCTATTTATTACTATAACCAATGAGTAAATCTGGGATTTGGTGTAAATAAAATAGTTTTATGTGATATGTTGTTTGTTTGGCTGGGTCTGCTTCCTTTCATTTTAAGCGCCCTGTCATGTTTTGTCATGCCTACGAGTCTAGCTATTTTTAATGGGAATATGGATAGGGTTAGTGAACAAAAAAGGGTTCACTCTGGGAACATTGGAAGATAAAATATCATAGATAATAAAGGAGTCGATTTGAAAAATGTGGTGCAATATTTAAGAAACTGCAAACACTTTACCATCAGTGTATAACGTACTCATAAAAGTTATGCACATTACAGTGCTTGCTTGCAAATTTTGTAAATAGCACATGCACTTGTACTTTCACCCTTCCCCGCGTCTTTGCACCACGCATCAGAGAAGTATTATTAACTCACACCCTACATCTCTATACAAGTATAGAGAAAAGCTGACGGCAAGAAAAAAGTAGTACCCCAAGAACTAGGCTTGGCCCATAGCAACCAATCAGCAGGGATCTTTTATTACTGGTCACCTGTTTAAAAGAAAACATCTTATTGATTGCTATATTTACTGCACCTGGACAAGCATTATGCCTTTTACCTATAGGAGTAGTTCCTTTTATTTTATCTGGGGCAAGTCTATTACTCATGTAAAGCTGGGCATATAGGTTTAGATCAACTGCCCAGCATAGACTGAAAACTGTGCAAAACATTTGACTTTATCACTATATGTATGCCCACCTTAAATGAAGTGGTACTTGAAAGAGAGAATTTCCATATAGGAAAGGGGAGTTGCTGTTGGCTGAATTCATAAGTAATTCTCATTCATTTTAATTACACCCTGCCTTTTGTGCAAGGGCAAAAAATAGTGATTTGGTATTAAGTATTAGTTAAATTCTCAGTTTTTTATATACATGAAGTGATGCTCCATGAGGTATTTACAAACCTTCTTTTTACAAAATGCTTTTACTTTATTTGATAGACAGTGAAGGGCTTTTTGGCTCCTTGTAGCCTCCTTAACGCCAATCTTACTGCTTCCTCCATTTAGACATATCACAGGATGATGATTTCAACGTAAATCATGCTAAGGCAAAACACAGTGCATACATTATTAAGGAACATTTCAAGGTACATACCTTGAAATGTGCTGAAATCATTCATGCACAGTGTTTATTGTCACTGATATCCCTGTTGCTAGGGTCAGCAATTGGCTGGTTCACCTGTGGTCCATCAGGGTATATGCACTAGATTCATGTATGCAAGGGTGGACAAGTTTAATATTTTGGAAACCCATGCTATTCAAAATAGTAATACATATTGTTGTCCCTAGAAAAGACCCAACATGTTAAGATTCTTAATATTTCCCTGAAACAATGCCCAAACGCCTGCACTTCCCTTAAAAGTCACTCGTGCCGGTGTCCTGTTGCAGTGTTTGTGCAGAGGCTGGATAACTTACAATTGATTGCCTAATGAAGATTGTTACTAAAATCACATGAGATCCTGTTTACACTGAGTAAGGCATCTGAAATGTATTACTCATTCCATGGGCTGTTCAAAAGAAAATCTCTTAGCGTCTGCTTGCACAGAAAATGTATTGCTTTCTCTCCTCTAAGGGCACAGGCCATCAGATATGCTACGGTTTCCAGATTATTTGAAAAACAAAATCAGGGACTTTATTATTAGATGCAGTTTGCTGAGATGCATATTTCTTCAACATGTTTTTTCATTTTAAAGCTCCTGGATTTGCTATATGCAAACAGGTGACTTTTGTTTGCATATGTACTATGATATAAGTCAATCAGTGAAGGTAAAACACACCTAGCAATGAGGGCTATTACTTGTAAGCTAATTGTAAACATACTGTTGTGGCTATGGAATGCTATTAGGTACTGTTTTATTTTTTTTTCTGAAGCCTTTTCAGATGCGGAACCCTTAAAACTCCTTCCAAATTTTACAATGCTTTTTTGAAGCAGTTACTCTTTTAATTTGCATGTTCACCGTAAACTACAAGATGGTATGGATTAGCGGCCCAGGGAACTAGGGATGTAGAAAATTTGTGGCATGGGCAGCCAAACAAGGTGTAAGATAGTGGCTATAAATTGTGAAGCTGCTACCCCTAGAGGGACCCAAAAATTGTGGAAGATGGGGGGCATTCCTCTCAACATATAGGCTAAAATTTGAAGGTAAATATTTATACAGCCTTGGAAGTGGCTGAAAACATAGCTACAAGATGGCACCAGAACACACAAAGTCCAAAGATCTGGAACAAGGCCTGTATCAAATAACAGTGTGCTCAATCATTCTGGTTATGCCATTCTATCGCCCCCACAGTCCTTCTGAAGTGTCAAAATCTCCATACTTCATCTCTGTGGCAAGGGATTTCAGTAGATGCCTAAAAATGCATGGTATGAGAATAACATACTGTAGCTATAGCTGCAGTAGGATCTACCCCCTCTGTTCACTTATTATCCATGTAAAGAAATGCCATACAACTATGCCATCATCACATATATTCCCCCTGTACTTAACCCACTTTAGCAGTTTTCAGTCGTCTCCACATAAATTATCCTGGGGGCTCTACAGAGTGATTCACTAAGATTTGTATCTTAAAGCATTCACTAGATTCAGTAAATAGAATGTGCTTCTTTTAAACCACTGTGCATTATGGGCCTTTGAAATTCAATAAATCCATGTGCCGCTATGGTATTTCCCTTTGCACTGCTATTTTGGCAGCAGTTGAGTTTAGGAGTAAATGGTCAGCATCACAATATTATGGAATATAGGCATTAATTAATCTATATAAGGTGTGAAACTATGCACCAGACATTGCTCAGGTAAGGCAAACGCTTCTATTTGAATTCAGCAACATACTTCCCCCAATTATTAATACTGACTAAATTTTGTGAAAGTTCTGTGCTTCCTTTGTTTAGAGTGCATGGAATGAGACCGTGTCAATCCTGCCCCTGTCCCTGGTACTGAAACTTGCGCAGTTCCTTTAGGCCTATGAAAGCAATTCACTATAAACTCAACCAGCAAAATAAATTATTGATATCAACTTAATGACTACGTTTGAAAACGAACTAGTCTTTCGGGACAACAGTAAGAGGGGTGATTTTACATATAAAGGCCTCAAGTGTAAGCATTTCTGCTGTGGTATCTATTGTGGGTGATAACACATTTGGTACTATCAAATGCATTACCTGAATATTTGCAGGGCAGTAATAGTAAGATTTATAACCCTCCACTCTCTGCTCTTGTATTCTATGCAAGCCTAAGGCTAATGCCAGATGCAGCAGATCTTGTTCTGTAGAGAAACACAGGCCCTCCTCTCCTACGCTGGCAGATTTCAATGCTGAAATGTGAGTTTGGCACCAAAATCTGCCACGTGTGCCTGCACCCTGGCCAACATAATGTATCCTGGTGAAGGGTGGCACATCCAAGAAGCATAGGAGCAGATTCTAGGCCTGTGTTTATCCACAGGCCAAGATAGACTACATTAAGAATTAACCTAATTGTTTGTCTAGACCCAAACAATGTGTTGGAGGAATAATGGTGTGAGTGACTCAGGAGGTTTTGTTAATTAATATTTGTCCTTTGGCTCAAAAAGATCCACTAGAGTAAAATTCTGCCACTCTCCATTCATTTCTATGGGATATTTAAAAGAGTATTTATCAAATGATTGAAAATGAAAGTTCGACCTTTGATAAACATGCCTTTAAAAAATGCTATAGAAATGAATGGAGAGTGGTGGAATATCACTCTAGTGGACTGTGGTGATTTCTAACTTCACTCTGATAAATATACCCCTGAGATGAAGTGGGCTGTTGGGGCATGGTCTTAACCAGATGCAAAAATACAGTGGTTGTCTAAGTAGAGACCTTAGATATTAACAAATTAAATTACAACTGTAATTGCAAAGCGTAAAAAAAAACCTAGATACCTATGGCCAGTGCCAATGTGCCCACCCAGCTCTAATAAAATAATGTGCAAGTGCTTCCAGTGAACCCTGGCATTATTGCCAGCTTAAAGATTGATTTGGCTGTAGGGTTCTGCTAATGGGTTGTGTCAATAGCTGCTACTGATTTTGCTACTACCAACAAATCAGATTCAAATGCTGTTTAACACCATGCACAACCAATCACAAAACACACAACTAAGAAGGCACTGTATAGAGAGCTGCAAATGCCCCATCTAGAATATGTGATACAATTTTGGTCTCCAGCGCTCAAACGGGACATTATTGAATTTAGAGAGTGTGGGTTTTTTTACAGTGAGAGATGTGAAGATGTGGAATTCTCTCCCTGAATCAGTTGTACAGGCTGATACATTAAATAGCTTTAAAAAGGGTTTGGCTGGCTTTTTAGCAAGTGAGGGAATACAGGGTTATGGAAGATAGCTCATAGAACAAGTTGATCCAGGGACTGGTTCGATTGCCATCTTGGAGTCAGGAAGGCAGGTTATATATAGACTTGAAAGTTTGATCTTGATGGATTACTATGTTACAATTTAGCAACAAGTTCTGCTGGAATTATCGGAAAAAACTCTGCATTGTGCAAAATTTCACTTTGAGTTCTTAAATGAGGCTTTATGATTGAATTTCTTGGTTTCAGGGCTTTCTGGAGCAATTTTGCAGTTAAAAAAAACTTGTATTTTGTATAAAACCATTATGGCTTCAAAACTGAAATTCATAAAGATGAAAGTTCTAATGTATATTATTATTAAAGTATATTATTTCTTGTAAACTGCACAACTGCCTTTGTGTTCCTTCCTTAACAAGCAAAATTTACAGCTGTTTCTGCATCTGGAACTCAATAGGTTTTTTCGCATCTATTATCAAAACTTGAAGAAAAAATGCACATCTGTGTTCAAAATAAGGCAAGTAAGTAGGACATACTTTAAAAATGTGTCTGCCCATTGTTTCGACTGAAAAATGTTTACATTGCACTTTTCATTTTCTTTTAACAGTGCATGTTATATATGTACACTATTTTTCACCACCTGCTGAAGTAGAGCATTTGCCTTACCCAATGCAAGGAGAGTGGGATGAAAGCACTGCCATTTTATATGTTACTGAGATATGCCTATCATATACAGAAAGAGACAGGCTTTACATTTGGCAAATATCAACACTACCCATATACCTTTATAAAGTTCATATGGGTCTGTTCACATTAAGATCACCCTGCATTGTGAATAGTCATTTATCTTTATAATTTGAACCTTCCAGTTAGTCCTGTAACACACAAATACCAATCAGAAATGAGTTTGTACTGGTTCTGAATTAGAGATTAGAAGTCAGCACTCACCCATAGGGTATATTGGACGCAGGTGCAGGTCTAAGGTGGCCACTTCCACCCGTTTTGTAAACACAATGTAGAAAAGCAGACAGCACCACACTTGAGGTAAATTCTTAAAATGCCTTTATTCCAAAAGGGCTTATTTCAGCATGAACAAAATAGCAGCGACGTTTCAGGCGTACAATCGCCTTTTATCAAGCCGCTTGTACTGGTTCTGTACATTGATCATCAGTATAATAGGCAGTTTTGGCCCATACTACCATGTTTCACACTCTATAGTATAAAAATCGTA
Source organism: Xenopus laevis (assembly GCF_017654675.1). NCBI lineage: Eukaryota > Metazoa > Chordata > Amphibia > Anura > Pipidae > Xenopus > Xenopus laevis. The sequence goes on from NC_054375.1 coordinate 63,929,898, forward strand.
ACCCGAGCTGAAAATGTAGAGAACTTAATCATGGCATTCTGGGGAAAACCAGGGAATGCATGATACTTGTGCTACTACCACTAATTTCAGCTGTGCATGTTTAAAATACCACTGATATTTATCACAGCGGAGGACAAATTCAGCAGAATATCAAAGCAAGAATTCACATATTTTTAATACAGTACTATTTTCAATCCACAGTTAGATCTGAAGCAAATTTACATACATATGAAGTTAATATGTTTACCCAGAAAAATCCATTTTAACATTACCAGGTACCACCAGCAATAGATGATATATTATACTAAATAAGATCTGTCAGTAGGTTTTTTTTTATCTAACTAGATAACAGGTGAAGAATAAAAGTCTCTGTTACTAGCAAAGGGGACTTTTCTAAACTTTCCAGGACTCTACTTGAGTTTCAGTAGCTTTGAATTTGAAACCACTGACACTAATTCTCGGAATGTCACCACATTGTTTTATAATTATATTTTTACTTTAATAATGTACAAATATTTTTTTTATTCCCAAGGTCTTGCCAAAACTCCAAATTGTCTCTCCTGTCAGTAAAGAACATTAGGTGCAAAAAAGGTTTCTTTGGTTAATTTCAGCTACACTGGTGCACCACTACCCTATATGCGAGACCACATGATTGGTCTGAGCTATTAACTTGCATTTAGATTGTACTTTTTGTGGTATATGGTGGTGGTCACATAATTATTGCTGGATCTGAATGGGCCAAATTAAAATATCTACATATGTTGCCAGTTTCATGATTTAACGGCTGGGAACAATTGTTGCCAGTTTTGTGATTTAATTGTTGACCATGTGGCCTAAATTATCAGAATAGTGAGGAATAGACTAATTGTTTTTTTGTACTGGAAACAGAATCTGTTTCACATATAAAATATTCTTAAAGGACCAGTAACATCAAAAAAAATGTTTAGTATACCACGAAAAAAAAAATCCAAGACTAATTAAACTTTAAAATCGCACAGCCTTTATTAAGAAATAACTTACTGAAACTCCGCTTGCGCTCCTCTTCAGAAAAGCCAATCCATCATGCTGCACTCAATTTCTACTCCCTGCCTTCCTTATAGGAGATAGCCAGGGAGAAGAAATCAAGCGCCGCACGATGGCTTGTGGATGTGTGGCCTTTTTTTTCGTGGTATACGAAAAAAAAAAATTAAAAAAAATTTATGTTACTGGTCTTTTAAAGGGGTTTTTCACCTTCCAAACACCTTTTCAGTTGAGTTGTTTTCAGATTGTTCTCCAGAAATAAAGACTTTTTTCAATTCTTTTTTTTTTTTTTTTTTTTTTTACTGTTTTTCCAAAATTTAAGTTTAGAGTTAAATAATTCTGTCTGGTTTTTTAGTCTGGCAGTTCAGTAATTCAGATGCAGACTCAAAACTGTTAAAATTTTGCAAAATTTAGTTGATTCATTTTCTATGGAGTATTGGCAACTATTGTAACAGCTGCCTTTAATAAAACACAGGGATTATGCTCAGCAGGGACAAAGATAAGAAATGTATCAACTAAATGTATAAATGTAGAACAGTTTACAGGGTCGGCGACCCCCCTCCCAGAGCTGCTTTAGAAAGGTGAAAAATTAGATTTACACTTAAGAATGGTCACACATAAAATAGAAAGTAATTGGAAAAAGTCTTTAATTCTGGTAAACTATCTGAAACCAACTGAACTGAAAAAAAGTGTTGGAAGGTGAACAACCCCTTTAAGCAATGTCACAATGTCACATGCCAAAAATATCCAATTTTAGGAATAGGTGTTTTCCACTAAATCCAGAATTACCTTTCAGAGTCTCAAAGAATGATAGTAAATTACTGTTACAATGAGATAATATTTCTTCTGCGCTCTTACAAAGCATAAGATCTTTTTTTCACTATCAGTTTGCTGCAGGCTAAGAAAATATCCAATTAATGAACAAAACATTGCAGGCAGTATGGTGCAAATAATACACAACTATGTGTATTAGAGGAAAATAAATAAATATCTTTAAAGAAAAAATGTGCCTACTTTTTGTCCAACAATGTCGCAGAGCAACAAAACAACAACCAACACCTGGCCGGTGTGAAGAAAAAAAACTGAATCTATATGTGCCATCTATTGGTTGAAGTTTGCAGCATAGTTGGTAAAGTTCTAAATCTTTTTGATTTATTTGTTTGGGACACCTATAAATTAACACCCCCTCAAACACACACCATATTAAATCCCTTAGATGGCAACTCAAGTAATTACATCCAATAGTAGGGTATAGTGAATGATATTACTATATATGATTTGCATATTAAACGCACACTGGCTAAGAACATCACCCTTTTACTCCGCTAGCAGTCTTAAACACCAGTTCACACTAGGGATGCACCAAATCCAGTATTTGGTTCTAGATTCAGACAGGATTTGCCCTTTTTCTACAGGATTCGGATTTGGCCCAATCGTTGTGCCTGGACGAACTGAATTTGCATATATATATATATATATATATATATATATATATATATATATATATATATGATAGGGGCATAAAGTTAATTATTTCTACTTTTTCCTTTACAATCCCTAATTTGCATCTGAGAATTAGGATTTGGATTTAGTTCGGTATTCGGACAAATCTTTCACTAAGGATTCTGGGATTCAGCCAAATCCCAAATAGTGGATTTGGTGCATCCCTAATAAACACCATGTGACTTTCCTGCGTGTTAGGTGGAGTCACTATTGAGGTCCATAAGTCAGGCCAGAACCACAGCTCTGTTTCTCTCAACTGGGCAACATGAATATACGTTGCTTATAAACTCATATGAAACAGATTGGACTCAGTATAACACGTGCACTAATTAACATGCACTAATGGCACAACAGCAGTGTATCCAGTCATTCAGACATGAACCGCATTACATTTCATTGATATAAACCATACAGAGTAAACATTGTTTTTAAATCTGGAAATGATGTACTGCTTGAATTGCCACCTTTCCAGACTGTTGCATTTATGTGCATGAATGTGACATGACCTGTGTCAGAGCACTGCTATTGCCCAATGGCGAATCATTAAAGTAATTAAGTCTGACACGCTGAGTGACTGACAGCTCTTTTATTTACAGTACAGTCCCAGGCACATTGTATTTACTGCTCACATCAGCTTTAAGTGGACAGAGAACCTGCACTATTGCATACCTCCCAACATTTTGGAAGTAAAAAGAGGGACACAAATTTTTTTTCCACATGTAGCGCAGCAATTTTTTGACCACACCCCTTTCTGTGGCCACACCCCCTAATTAGCATGTTTGTTTTACAAAATTTGGCAGGTTATGAAAGTTTGAAAATATTTCTCCTTATCTAAACGGTGTTTTTGTGTCTCAAAATTGTTACAAAGTATCTTATTTGTACCTGTTAGTTGTTCTGGGCTCTCTGCTGAAAGCCAATTAAGTGAGAAACTTTGTTTCTTTTACTGGCTGTTCAGTGCAAAGAAAAGAGGGACTTTCCAGTACAAATGAGGGACTGCGGGTTGAGCTATCAAAAGAGGGACTGTCCCTCCGAAAAAGGGACAGTTGGGAGGTATGCTATTGCAACTTGTTGAATTAAGATATATGAACTTTTTAATATGCTGTACTGCTCCACAGTATATAAACCAAAGGTATTTGCAGGGACACAAGTCATGCAAGGGCCCCTGTACATGAGATTGTTAGTGGCCCCATAGAGTGACACTATGTAATGTTCTCACAGCCTACCTCCTGTGGTCATATTAATAATGTGTTAGTTTGGCACACCATATGATAATTATATTATGCTCACTGTACGGGGCTACCTGTTAGACTCCATAATATTCAAATCAAAAATAGTAGAGAACATGGCACACCAGCATTGGAAAAATAGCAAATCCTTTAATTCATAATATTAATAAAAAAAAACAATGTGTTTCAACCACATGTAAGGGGTCTTCGTCAGGGTCACATGCAATAATAAAAAGGCACCTGCACTGTATTATTTTGCATGTTCCCCCAACAAAACCCTTTACATGTGGCTGAAATGCCTTGGGGTTTTTTTCAAATTAATATTATGAAATAAAGGATTTGCTATTTTTCTAATGCTGGTATGCCATGTTCTCTACTCTTTTTTTTTACCTCCTGTGATCATGCTACACAGGGGGCCCCATAGATGACACGTTAAAAATGTTGTCCTGGGATGCGAGTTTGGTGCCTGATCAGAAACCAACATATATTAAAATAAAAAAACAAAACATTTAATTGCATGGGCTGTTGATGGCCTCTGTGCCCAGGAAGGTTCCTGTGTAGGTTTACCTTTGATAAGATACCCACAGCATGGCAGTTCCCTTACATTTCCCGGACCACACAATTCTAACCTAAATGTGTAATAATTCTGTAAGACTGTTGGACTTATTCAGCTACATTGCATCTATATTTAGATCAGTCCCCAGTGTCACAGACTGAAGAAAACATTACTTTTAAGAAATCATGTCCTGGTATCTTTACAAAGTAAATGGAAACGGAATCCTTAAATGTAAATATTAAATTCTGAACACACCGACCTTTAGCACTTGTGGTTGTTAGGCTTGTTGACCCTAGCAACCTGAAAGCAAAGGGGCAGAAGAGGATGGTTACCAATAAATATGCTCTGTCAAACTTTATATATGTTCATTAAACACCACCCAGGTGCTTTTACTATGAATAAAAATAATAAGGGTAATATGGGTATAGGCACACACAGGTGTAGCTGGTGCCCTTTGGGCACTGGAGCCGATTGCCTAGGCTACTGGAAGGATCACAGTGATGGAGTGTAATATGTATGGCTAGTGCCAAAGGATAGAGGTAAGGAGCATCTGAACCAACCTGCGGCGAGAGAGACGCATCCCAGCAACACCAGCAGCCAGCCCGGGCAATCCATGGTGCCAAGGCGCAAAGTTTCCTGGATAGTGCAAGGATTGCGCTTAGCCCTGTAGCGCTTTCATGGGATCCAGAGGTTCTTTACAACAGCCGAGTGAACAGGCAATATAGTAATAAAAGCAGGGTCACGTCGGTAGGAACGTGGGGCATAACTTCTTGTTTTTGTCTCAGTGTCCCACACAGTCCTGCGATTTTCCGAGTCCCCACATCAGTGCTCTCATTCCCCCCGCGGCTTCCTACTGCCAACCTGCCCAGTTTTGTCCCTGCGCTACAGTCGGGGCTCCTCCATATACAACTGCGCTTTCGTCTCTGTTGTTACTCAGACAAACGTGTCTCTGGAGAAGCTTGGGACAGGCAGGCAGACTAGTGCAGCTACAGTGTTTAGGCCCCGCCCAAGTCCTGCCCCGAGCACAGCTCTCCCACAGCTCCTTCACACAGGCCGCTCACACTAGTGCACATGAGCTCATACAACTTTACATCATCTATTATTTAAAAAATAAAAATCCCGTGTTGGATAATTGACATTTCAGGCAAATGCGGGATCGTATTGGTTTGTGTGCAGCCATGAGGTACAGTAAGCAAGTGGACAATCAGTCTGATCCTGCCTTATATCTGGAGCAATGTTTGATGGACACCACTAGTAGTAGTTGTGCTGTGGGTAGCTGCAGTACAAAAAGGGAAATGTGTCTACTAGTATAATACAATAAAGTGCCATTTATTACAACACAACTCGAGGTATCTCTCACCTTTTAAAGGAAATATTAGAAAGAATAAGGTTATATGAATGCTCAGAAGAGGCTTGAATTTCCACCTCTCCAAAGGAGAACTAAAGCCAGGGGCGAGTTGAGGCCTCAGACGGCAGGACCCCACTATGTACCGGGGCGGCAAAAATGCTGCTCTTGGTACTTTAAGAGACAAATTTTCTGGTTTTCAAACTGCAAATTCAGCTCTTCTAGCGCAGAGAGCACAGTAAGGCTCTCTGCGCTAGCGTCCTGGCCCTCTCTGCCGCCCTCGTGGACCCCCCTGGACTCCCTCAGGCGCAAAAAGGTTAGTGCACAGGGGAGGGGGGGCGGCAGCAACTGCTGCTGCCTCAGGCGGCGGAGGGGACAGGATCGCCCCTGACTAAAGCCTAACTAAAGAAGTAGCTAGAAATGTTGTACATTGTGATTTGTGCTTCTGTACCAGCCCAAGGCAACCACAGCCCTTTAGCAGACAAGATATGTGTCTCCAAAGATGCCCCAGTAGCTCCCCATCTTCTTTTCTGCTGATTCACTGCACATGCTCTGTGCTGCTGTCACTTACTGAGCTTAGGGACCGATCCACAATATACAGAATATATATAAATGTCACAATATTAGGCCGATTAGTAAATAATTCATATACATATAGAGATGAACATAGTTCAGTATATAAAATATAGCATTTCTAGCCATGTTCATTTTTAGGGTTTAGTTCTCTTTTAAGTCCATCCCTTACTCCAGCGCTCTTTCTAATGCAGGAGCTGCCCGAGGCAGGCCCGGAACTAGGGGTAGGCAGAGTAGGCACGTGCCTAGGGCACAAAGCTGGGAGGGCGCCAGGCACGTACCGCCTCTGTCACCTACCCCAAGTCCGGTTCCCTTCTCTTGCCGACTTTTCGCAATTTGTGCGCTTCTGCGCATGCGCAAATTTGCGCATGCGCATGCGAGCGCACACTATACAGGAGCCGTGAGTGCCAGGCCTGCCTAGGGCGCCTGCACAGCGTGGCCCGGCACTGGCCTGAGGCAAAGCAATGCCGCCCCCCAGAGCTTACATTTTCCTGTGCCGGGAGGGGGACCTGTTCTATTTTTGTTGAAGTGAGGGGTGGAATCAGTGTCAGACTGGGACACTGGGGGCCCACCCAAAAACCTTAGACCAGGGGCCCACTCTCAGTGCTATTATTCTTCCTCTCCTCACTCTATTCTCCTAGTCTCTTTTCTTTACATACTATAATCTATTATTCCATCTAGTTAGCCTCTTTGTTCTCATAGAAATAGGTAATGGCCATGAAATAGGTCAAATGTTTAGCAGCATGAGGGCCCACTGGAACTTGGGCCCACAGGAGTTTTCCTGGTATCCGATGGGCCAGTCCTACACTGGGTGGCATCATTGGGAAGGCTACCTCATGATGGCGTGGGGCTCAGAATCACAAGTGCTTGTGATATATAACAATGTCTATCGAAATATAGGGTCAGTGTATACACTAGATTTTTCTTTGTCAGAGATTAATAATAGAGGCAGTAGTGATGTGCAGATTCAAAAATATAGCACTTGTCTCCTGCAGTCTGTAAGGCCTGTCTAAAGGGTCATAGTTGCTGGGATATAGCCCCCAGTTCACAGGACACATATATCAGATACAAAAATATATCCCAAAAACTCTACAATAAAGTTAAAAAGTTAATCTTTATTTAACATAGAATTTAAAGAGTAGGCATACAGACCAATCGGTGTTCCATCTTACCCGTTTCATACCCACTGGTACTTATTTATAGGCATAGTGATGTGCAGGTCAAGAAAAACAACCTGCACTGGACCGTGGAGAACCCCCACCCAACCCTGACCCACTGTACACTACTATTTGTATACCCGCACCCAGGGGGGATCCTGACCCCTCTGCTGCCTGAGGCAGCTTGCTGCTTCCACCCCTCCCCAGCTCACTCACCTTTTTGTGCCATAGGGGGACAGGTCCACAATGTTGGCAGAGGGGACCAGGATGCTAGCACAGAAAGCGCTCTCTGCGCTAGAAGAAAACCAGAAATGTGTCTCTTTAAGTTACCAGGAGTTGCCTGGCGCCCTCCCAGCTGTGGCTGTGGTTGCCTTGGGCTGGTACAGAAGCACAAATCACAATGTACAACATTTCTAGCTACTTCTTTAGTTAGGCTTTAGTCAGGGGCGATCCTGTCCCCTCCGCCGCCTGAGGCAGCAGCAGTTGCAACTGCTGCTGCCTCAGGCGGCGGAGGGGACAGGATCGCCCCTGACTAAAGCCTAACTAAAGAAGTAGCTAGAAATGTTGTACATTGTGATTTGTGCTTCTGTACCAGCCCAAGGCAACCACAGCCCTTTAGCAGACAAGATATGTGTCTCCAAAGATGCCCCAGTAGCTCCCCATCTTCTTTTCTGCTGATTCACTGCACATGCTCTGTGCTGCTGTCACTTACTGAGCTTAGGGACCGATCCACAATATACAGAATATATATAAATGTCACAATATTAGGCCGATTAGTAAATAATTCATATACATATAGAGATGAACATAGTTCAGTATATAAAATATAGCATTTCTAGCCATGTTCATTTTTAGGGTTTAGTTCTCTTTTAAGTCCATCCCTTACTCCAGCGCTCTTTCTAATGCAGGAGCTGCCCGAGGCAGGCCCGGAACTAGGGGTAGGCAGAGTAGGCACGTGCCTAGGGCACAAAGCTGGGAGGGCGCCAGGCACGTACCGCCTCTGTCACCTACCCCAAGTCCGGTTCCCTTCTCTTGCCGACTTTTCGCAATTTGTGCGCTTCTGCGCATGCGCAAATTTGCGCATGCGCATGCGAGCGCACACTATACAGGAGCCGTGAGTGCCAGGCCTGCCTAGGGCGCCTGCACAGCGTGGCCCGGCACTGGCCTGAGGCAAAGCAATGCCGCCCCCCAGAGCTTACATTTTCCTGTGCCGGGAGGGGGACCTGTTCTATTTTTGTTGAAGTGAGGGGTGGAATCAGTGTCAGACTGGGACACTGGGGGCCCACCCAAAAACCTTAGACCAGGGGCCCACTCTCAGTGCTATTATTCTTCCTCTCCTCACTCTATTCTCCTAGTCTCTTTTCTTTACATACTATAATCTATTATTCCATCTAGTTAGCCTCTTTGTTCTCATAGAAATAGGTAATGGCCATGAAATAGGTCAAATGTTTAGCAGCATGAGGGCCCACTGGAACTTGGGCCCACAGGAGTTTTCCTGGTATCCGATGGGCCAGTCCTACACTGGGTGGCATCATTGGGAAGGCTACCTCATGATGGCGTGGGGCTCAGAATCACAAGTGCTTGTGATATATAACAATGTCTATCGAAATATAGGGTCAGTGTATACACTAGATTTTTCTTTGTCAGAGATTAATAATAGAGGCAGTAGTGATGTGCAGATTCAAAAATATAGCACTTGTCTCCTGCAGTCTGTAAGGCCTGTCTAAAGGGTCATAGTTGCTGGGATATAGCCCCCAGTTCACAGGACACATATATCAGATACAAAAATATATCCCAAAAACTCTACAATAAAGTTAAAAAGTTAATCTTTATTTAACATAGAATTTAAAGAGTAGGCATACAGACCAATCGGTGTTCCATCTTACCCGTTTCATACCCACTGGTACTTATTTATAGGCATAGTGATGTGCAGGTCAAGAAAAACAACCTGCACTGGACCGTGGAGAACCCCCACCCAACCCTGACCCACTGTACACTACTATTTGTATACCCGCACCCAGGGGGGATCCTGACCCCTCTGCTGCCTGAGGCAGCTTGCTGCTTCCACCCCTCCCCAGCTCACTCACCTTTTTGTGCCATAGGGGGACAGGTCCACAATGTTGGCAGAGGGGACCAGGATGCTAGCACAGAAAGCGCTCTCTGCGCTAGAAGAAAACCAGAAATGTGTCTCTTTAAGTTACCAGGAGTTGCATTTTTGACAACGGGGCACACCAGTGCGAGTTTATGAAAAAGGAGCACATCCAGGTGGAAGTGGAGCACTAAAAGGTCACGGGCGGGGTGGACGCAGACTAAAGTTCACCTGCCTGCAAACTTTATGCAGAAGTCGTCCCGAACCAGTCCGACCCATGGGTCCCACCAGCTTCGGGTTGGCCCGCACATCACTAAGAGGCAATGAATTACCCCTTGCTTGTTTAGAATTATTGCCCTTGTATTTTTTCATAGTGTTGACAAGACAATTCTAGCCCCACTAAAAGAACTGGCAGATGTTCTGCTGGAAGATGGAAAACCTTCACCCTTATGCATGTAGTGTTCTCTTTGCCGGTGTATTTCAGCCAGTGGAGAAAAGCCTGTCACCACCTGAGCTATGTACCATTTACTTGAATGGCAACCACTTTTCACTGTTGGCAATGAAAAGAAAATGAGTCTTTCAGTAATTTAGATTTATCCAAGCGTATTCCATATAGAATACAGGCCACACAAACAGAATCTGGTAACCCAACTTAAAATGTTTCTATTGCCATTATTCTGTCTATCGCCTTTACATAACAGAACCAATCAGTAATCAATAATGCAGAATCTATATTACACAGATGGCTCTTCACATGCGGGTGTAGGTGTTCAGCACACTAACTGTTGTTGAAATACAGTTCCTTGTGGCTGGAGTTTTTGATAACTGCAGTCTGACAAAAGTGTGTGTGTGAAATAATGTACCCTTCTATTGTAATTTAAAAGGAGTTCCGTGACCGGCTTTTATAGAAATCATGGAACTCCGAGTAATATTACACAAATGACCTCACCTGAACCAATTATAATTAATGATATCACTGAATTATAAGGATATAATTTACAGGTTTGTAACCCATTTTTGGCCACCCGTCTGGTGCCAAGGTGGTACATCACATAATTGTTACCGATGCAGGTCCTGAGTCCCCTTTGCTAAGTGAAAGGTACTGGGAAACTCCTCTCTGGCAGTGCCTCCACCTAATGGGGTCCCTGAATACACCTGAGGATCGTCCCATTAGAAAACAAATCAATCACACACTTTATTATATAAAAATATAAACTTTATACAAAGAAGTGCAATTTAAAAGTGGAAGTAAACTGTAACATTATACAAATAAATGCATTCAAAGCATGACCCACTACCCTAGGAACCTGTAGCAGTCCAGTCCTGGTAATTCCCTGCCAGGAAAAGTCCCGCAACTCCATTTTGGCAGCCCAAGAGTCTCCATCGCTTGTCCCCAAAAGAGTACCAGTCCTAGGTAGCGCTACCTGCCCAAATACCTTTCCCGATGGAAAGTATTTGCTCCCACGTGGCAGGCACACAAACAGCCTGTTTCTCCAAAATGGAGATCGCTGGATCCTTATCCTTTCCTACCCCTTCCCTCAGGTAACACTCACCCCAAAGGAGTCACACAGACGGGTAGTCTCACACAGAGCTATCCACAGCGATGATCTCTTTATAGGCTCCAGACTCTCCCAGTCGAGCACATAACAAGGCTTGAATCCTTTGGGTATTTGCTCTCAACACTGTCTATAGGGTGAGCTCTCCCGACATCCATGCTGAACTGCAGCTCTCAACACTCTCCATAGTGTAAACATACAAATCCGGAAATCCAAACTTCAAACCCTCCTTGGTTGAGCTTTCAGGCACTGGAGGATCCTGCCCAGCCTTGGCAGGCCTATCCCTTTTGCCTACATTTTGCCGGATAGGATTCACTGCCCAGCCTGGGCAGGCCTATCCCTTTTGCCTACATTTTGCCGGATAGGATTCACTGCCCAGCCTTGGCAGGCCTATCCCTTTTGCCTACATTTTGCCGGATAGGATTCACTATCGCCACAGTGAATAAGGTTCAGTAGAAAAACTGTAAAACTGTAATATGTAATGGCTGACTGAGCACATGGCATCTAGTTCTATATTGTTGCACAGCGACACCTTGTGGCTCTGCCCCTTAGGAAACCCTGTATATACCATGAGGCTCCAACTAAAGGGGAAATTAACCCTTAGGGTCCCTACAGGTTGATTGTGGTTCTTGAAAGCATTCTTGAGATGGTGGTTGGTTAATGATGTGTGCTGCTGTCTGTAGTGCTGGAGTGGCCACTGGCTAATCACACACTGTATATTGGAACTGCATCAATTTGCACACCCATATAAAACACAAATGCTGAAAAACCTAGAATTGAATGTGTTTTTTCTTTACAAGAAAGAGAAGGAAAATAGCTGTTGTAAAGTGAATACAGCTCAGCATATTCTTTGTGTAGATTGTTAGGATGAGCTGATAACATTTGTAAGCATTGTAGTCCTGGTTAATCAACAGTGGATTTACATTGGATTTTTAGCAGCTTCACCCTAGGTTTATGTTGTTAGTTTAGAGCTATAATATTTTATACATTGCAAAAAAAGTGAAGAAGGATGTGAAGAAAATGCTGAGTACAAGCCAGTGTCTAATGATAGGCCACTGCTACTGAGCAAAAAATCTAATCTTCTAAAAATCGTTGATTCCCAACCATAAAAATGACTTTTCTTTAATTACCTTAACTATATGACTGAATTCCTTGCTGACAGTCACATATCTAACAGCAAATGTTTCCCTTTTATACTGGATTAAATTGGAAACTACCCCCACAGGACTACAATAGTAGTGTCTGCTATAGGCATTATGGTTTATTGTTGTATTTTTGACCATTTGCAATATGTGTTTCTATTTCAATGATTTGTTGACATAATACGCTTTTAGCTCTAGCTTTGTATTTATTTAATGGAAACAAGAAGATTTAAATACAAAATTTATAGGACAGCCAATTAGGTTGTGGCCCGAAATATTTGTCATTATGGTCAGATAAAAACAAATACGCAAAGTTGCCATATTTGATCATAGCTTTTGCAAAGAGGTATCATAAAACTATTTAGCATAACCATTCCACTGTACTAAGCATAATTTAGCAGGGTAAATAGTATACTGTTTTTATATGATTAAATTTGAAGATATCTATTTTGGGCTCAGTAGAGTGAATAAAAGTTTCTGGGACCTAAAGCAAAATCATGTTAGATGTTCATTTTAACAATGGAAAATAAATAAAGAATGAAAGATTTCTTAAAGGGCAAGTCAACCCCAAAATAAATATTTCCCTAATAAAAGAAAACATAATTCTATGCAACTTTCCAATATATTTTTATTAAAGGGGTGGTTCACCTTTAAGTTAACTTTTAGTATGTTTTAGAGTGGCTAATTCTAACTTTTCAATTGGCCTTCATTATTTATTCTTTATCATTTTTTAATTATTTGCTTTCTTCTTCTGATTCTTTCAAGCTTTCAAATGGGGGGGTCACTGTCCCCATCTAAAAACAAATGCTCTGTAAGCCTACAAATGTATTGTTACTGCTACTTTTTATTACTCATCTTTCTATTCAGCCCCTCTCCTATTCATATTCCAGCCTCTTATTCAAATCAATGCATGGTTGCTAGGATAATTTGGACCCTAGTAACCAGATTGTTGATATTGCAAACTGGAGAGAGGCTGACTAAAAAACTAAATAGCTCAGAAACCACAAATAATAAAAAATTAAAACCAAATGCAAATTGTCTCAGAATATCACTCTCTACATCATACTAAAAGTTAACTCAAAGGTGAACAACCCCTTTAACAATTTTCAGTGCTATTGAAAGTACAATTTCCTTAACTCCTGTTTGTTACTTTTTAAACAATGTTGCTAACGTCTTAGTTCCCCAACAAAGACAGGTCTGTTAATCAGTTGGCTTCTCTTACATTGTATCGACAGTTTGAGCCACTAGGGCAGAGAATAGACAGGGATGAACACACACTGTTTTCAGTAGCAATACATATACAGATAACTTAAAAACCATAGAAAAATTTAATGAAAATATACTGTAAAGTTGCTTAGAATTATGTTTTCTTTTATTAGGCAAAAATTATGTTTTGGGTTGATATTCACTTTAAGAGCTGCAGGACATTGGATTTTGTATGAATAATCCTTGTTTTCTATAAAGGGCAAAAACATTTGCCCGCATTTTCCATAGATATGAAATGGTATACTCCATGGCTATTTAGTTTAGAAGATTGATAATAAGAGCCCCCTTGCAAATGTTTTTTATTAAATCTTCCATGAATTTGTTCAAAGATCAGGGTGTATCTGAAAACTGTGGGGCAAATTTATCAAAGACTGAATGGGAAATCCTGCCGTTACCGTTTTCTTAGGTATTCAGTCAAAATTGAATTTTGATTGATCCCATCAAATTAGCCTATCAGTGTAATTCATTTGATCAAATTCTGCATTTTAACACTATCAAAGGCTTCTATGGATTTGACACCTTAGACCCCAAATGTAACAACTGGTTTAAGCTATAGAAGCACAATTTTATTTTTATTTTCATTTAAAATCAGTCAATATCATATACAGTCAATGTCATATACAGTTGATTGATCTGCAATTAATAAATCTGCTCCTATAGGTTCAGTATGACAAAGATTTAAACAGCCACAGTGTATTTAACCTGCCATTTCACAGAAACACCATCTCAGCAATTTTTAAATTGCATCATAATTTCTTCTTAGAACAATAGCTTATATTCATGCCACTAACCTGTTGTTTTGAGCCTTGCGCCTTTTTGCATTGATTTCTTTCCCCAGAAATAACACAGGGATGATTCAGCCATAGCTATCTAATAACTCATAATATGAAGGGATGATCAACAATTTGAAAAATGCAGTTGCAGCACAGATGTGGGTAATTGCATAGTTGTATGCATAAATCCAAATATGGGATGGAATTGCTGATATTATTTATAGCTGGAAAACCAGATTTTTTCTAAATTTCAAAAGATGATGGTTCACTCTTCCCCTTATTAACTTTACTTGCATGGGGAGAATAGGGGAAAATATTTGGTAACAGACATTGGCTGAGGCAGAGTAAAGGAGTACAAAAAAACGTGATTTTGTGATAAAAGTAGATAAAAAATAGGTTCAAAATTTGGTTAGTAGGATTCATTTTTAGCTAGTTATGGGGAACTCTGTTAGGAAATCAGGAAACATTAATTGACTGCATAGGCTTTAGAGAAGCAAAAGCACCGATGAAACATACAAAGTCTTTATATAACAGATATGGAATTTCTTGGCTACATACATTTTTCTTAAACCATTCTTATAATACACTTCACTGTCCACATCCTTCTATTGCAAGCAGTGTGGATTATGAGGGAGTTTTATAGAACCAAACTGGAAATAGGCTGGCCTTTTATATTTGTGATTCATTATTTTATTAATCATATGTTCTGGCAGCATGGAACATTCTTTCTGTGCCAGATGGTCTGCGGAAGGTTGTTAAGAACTTTATTGGCACTGGGAAACGATAAGAAGCTTATAGCTTACTACTTGCACGTGTAGTTCGGCCTTTTCATGTAGAGTACATTGTGCCTACTGGCAAACAGGGCATCTGGCATAGCTTAAAATGATAATAGATATGATGATATTTGTGTTTCTGGCTAGAATAAGTTTAATAAAAGCTCAAATGATTTTCATCTGGTATATAGTATAATTATTTTTGTTTGGAGTTAGACTGGTCTGGAGCTTTCCGGTTGTGGGAGGGATGGTTTGTAGATTGTGCACAAACTGTTCTACATTAAGAATAATTCTTGTAGTGAATATATGAAGTAGATGGTAACATTTCAAGGATATGAATAAAGATATTCTGTTTTTTAACTGTTGGCTTCTTTCTATTTATTTTACACTTTCCACATCAATAGGGCCTTAGCAGACCACTTACATGAAAGCAATTATTGGACTACCGTATATACTCGAGTATAAGCCGACCCAAGTATAAGCCGGGGTACCTAATTTTGCCTACAAACACTGGGAAAACATATTGACTCGAGTATAAGCCTAGGTTGAAAAATGCAGCAGCTACTGGTAAGTTTTCCTAAATTTGGTCACAACAAAAATCTAATTAATGAAATGGCTCACTACATTCTTTACATACCTCTTACTCTGGTCTCTGAAAAGCAAACAGCTCAGCTGCTTCATTCATATGTTCTTCCTGCTTCTGTCCTGCTTGCTCAGCCCTTTAACCCCTCCCTTCAGAATTGTCACTGCTATCCCACAGCCACAGTCCTAGAGTGTATTAACCCTTCTGCCACTACCCTTTATAGTCTCATAAATGACTGCTGTTCTGCAAGGAATTCCATTAAGTAAGGGATGACAGCCTCTTGATGAGCAGTTTATATTGACATTTAATGTATATAACTGGACAGCTAAATTAGCACTGGTTATTCGTGTGCTAGCTGCGCTGTTAGCACAGCCAAAACGTGCAGTATAATTGCTCCAACAAGGGAAGCAGGTTACAGGCTGTGGTGGAGACACAGCCGAGCTGGGGGCAGTTGCCCAAAGAGCCCGAGGGTCCCCGGTGAGTGGGCGTTAGACTTGCATGCTGCTGCCTAATTAGCTGCACTCGTAGAAAAAAAATCCGGTACCTGCAGGCGGCGAATCAGCCTGTCCCTCCTCTGTGTACGTGGGAGGCTACTGCTGCTGCCGAAACCAGGTCGGATTGTATCGCTGCCGAACTCCAGATATCACTTCCCACACTCACATACATGCCAGGACGCGCCGCTCGTCAAGTAAACGTGATCGCGCAAACAGTGCGCATTCATACTTCCGTCGTACAGTCTTAAGTCACGCCTCTGTACCACCCACGTCTTCCTTTTCATCGACTCCCAGGGGCATGCGCAGAGAGAAGGCAGCGGGAGAGGGCTTGTCTGCAGGTACTGACTCGAGTATAAGCCGAGGTAGACTTTTTCAGCACATTTTGAGTGCTGAAAAACTCTGCTTATACTCGAGTATATACGGTAAATGTGCCTAATACAGGTGGATACATATGATAAATATAACATTATATTCAGTCTTGTAACCACACCACACGTATAAAGCTCTAACTTCTTTTTTACGATACAATATGATATGTCATATATCTTGACTACAGACTTTTTACACAGACTTTAGAAGAATCCTACATCTACAGTTCAAAATCGATGGCTAAGTTCTTCTTCTAACTCTTGTGCTGGGTGGGTAATCTTTATAGCAGCTCACTCCTGTGATCTAACCAGTGTGATGATGGTGACAATTATCTAGTCTTTATATTGTTAAGACATATTCACATGTTACAAATGAATAAAAACATAGAATAAGGACTCAAGATGGCCATACATGGAAAGATTCATGTTTTTGGTGAAATTGCCAATTTGACAGGTTCATAATGACAGACATACAAGCTTTTGAGGCGAGGACCACATCAATGAGCCAATGCGGTCCTCTTCCCAATGGGCTTTTTAGATCTGCCAAATTGACATCTGCCCAGATATCGGTTGAGCAGGCCCATTGGAGGCCCCATACATGGACAGATAAGCTGTCGACTTGGTCTTATTGGACCGAATAAGCAGCTTAAATCTGCCTGTGTATGGTCACCTATAAAATGTCATGACTGGATCATCTTAGCTAATGGGTAAGTGACAGTTTCTCTCCTCAACAGGAGATTAATTGACCTACAATACAAATATGTATCTTTAAATATCAAATGGGCTTTTGCAACCTGTTCCCTAACAGCTGCATAAAGATGCCACTTCAATAGCAGCAACAGTAAACTCAAAAACAGCTCCCTAACTCCCATCTCTCTCCTCTACAGTCTGTATTAAACACTGCTGCAAGAATTATCCTCCTCTCATCCAAAAGCACCTAACTACATCTCATCTCTTGTCTCTCTATATGTTCCTGCCCGAAACCTCCGCTCCTCTCAGAGCAACCGCTTGGTTGTACCCCCCACTACTACTGCTGTTTCCCGGATCAAACCCTTCTCTCTTGCGACTCCTTATATATGGAATGCCATTCCTGAATCTCTCAGGAGAGAATCCTCCTTCAATGTTTTTAAAACAAAACTCAAAGACTACCTCTGGGAGCACCTGGATAACACCTGAACTAGCACTTATATAACAGTATAACAAACTGTAACCCACAGCACCTTAATACCCCTCTGAATTGTGTCTGTATGTTACCCTCCCATTTAGACTGTAAGCCCTACGGGATAGGGTCCTCTAGCCTTTTGTTTCCTTGACACTGAGCACTTAATCTGCATTGTAATTATATTTTATATTTTTTTGAATTGTATTCTAATAATGCACTTATTGTTACTTTTTATTCCAATGACCCCTTGTTTGTTACTACTAATTTATTGTTTTGTTGTACAGTGCTTTGCCCTCAAGGAGCGCTTTACAAATAAAAATATACATACATACATTACATACAACCATACTGTATATTGTCTGAATTGGAATCCAATTACCAAGGGTTTATTTCATTAAGTATGCCCACTATGTTCTCTGAAAAAATAGATCCACTTCCTGAAATGTGCACAGTGAGAAATTTAATATTTAACCACACATAAGTTCAAAGTCCATTTATTAGGCTGTGCATAATTCTACTGTCTGTGTATTTTACAGTTTAACAAGATGTTTTGCAGTGATGTGTGGTTAATAGAATGTAGGCAAGGCTAATGTATTCCCGCTTTCTGCTGTGTCAGATAAAATCAAACTTTTCGCCAGACAGGCCAGGGATAGCTGTGCCAGAAGCTGAGCTTCTGAATGAAAACAGAAAGCACCATCTGTAATACAATACCTGGGGCCATACACTCTCCAGACACACACTAGAGTTCTTCAGATCATGTATTCTGTAAGAAAAGATGAGGCTGTGTTTAAATCCGAATACGCCCTGGGTGCGTAATTTAATTAGGAGAGTCTCATGTGCCAAGTGCCTTCAGCACCTCACAAGGGCTTTCAGCAGCAGCCACATAGAAAGACAAAACAACGTCAAGCATTTCTTTCCCATTTAATGATAGAGATGAACTTGAATAAATCTCATGAGCTTAAAAACATTAAAAAGTTATATTACACAGAAGAAAATTGGTAGTTGTTGCAGGAACATTTAAATCAGCAAGACATCTGTGCCTGGGGCATTAAACCCCATCATTAATCTTGGTGGGACTCCACTGTGCAGGTGTATATACTTTACGATTGTCCTTATATGTGTTCATTGTTGTGGTATGTATTTTTGTGAGCAAGTGGCAGAAGCTGGATTATGCATTTGAGCCATTTGTAGGGTCAGAGCAAATTTACCTAGTAGCTAAAAAATTATGGGAATGTGTCTATACAAGTTTAATATTCAGTCATTTAATGGAACTCGATACTCTATTAGAGAGGGTACAGAGAAGGACAACTAAGCTGGTAAAAGGTTTGGAAAATCTTAGCCATGAAGAAAGACTGGCCAAATTAGGGACGTTCACGCTGGAGAAGAGGTGCTTAAGGGGTGATATGATAACTATGTATAAATATATAAGGGGATCATATAATAATCTCTCTAATGCATTATTTACCAGTAGGTCTTTCCAGCTGATACAAGGTAACCCATTTAGTTTAGAAGAAAAGAGGTTCAGCCTAAATATTCGGAAGAGTTTTTTTTAACAGTGAGAGCTGTGAAGATGTGGAATTCTCTCCCTGAATCAGTTGTACAGGTTGATACATTAGATAGCTTTAAGAATGGGTTGGATGGCTTTTTAGCAAATGAGGGAATACAGGGTTATGGGAGATAGCTCATAGTACAAGTTTATCCAGGGACTGGACTGATTGCCATTTTGGAGTCAGGAAGGAATTTTTTCCCCATCTGAGGCAAATTGGAGAGGTTTCAGATGGGGTTTTTGCCTTTCTATGGATCAACTGGCAGTTAGGCAGGTCAAAAAAAGTTAAAAGGTTGAACTTGATGGACATGTCTCTTTTTTTCAACCTAAGCCTATGTCTCTGGCCCAAACACAGCATCACTAAGGGAGGCAAAAGTGGCTTATTCAACAAACACTTTTATCAGGGGAATATCAGTGCTTGCACCTTGTATTGGTACAGAGGTAAGTGCTGGCAGGCACAAAGCAACCATGTAATTACTGCCAACCAAAGTGCAGAAGGGAAGGGCAGGGGTCCTTTGTACCATGTCCCATAAGAGCTCAATAACTTGGGTGTCTGAATGACATTCTCTGGGTCTCATTTAATATGACATGCATGTCCCAGCATTACAATACACAGTGACCCCATCATTTCATGACAGAGGGGCCCTAGGGTGACCCTTGCAGTAAATTATACAGTGATACTAGCATTTCATGACACAGTAACCACAGATTTGTATGTACCCAGCATTTCATGGCAAAGCGCCTCCAGCATATCTCTTTGTACCAACTGTAACACTAGGGGGCACATTTACTAAGGGTCGAATATCGAGGGTTAATTAACCCTCGATATTCGACCTTCGAAGTAAAATCCTTCGACTTCGATATACCGCAAAAAAAGCTTAGCAAACTTATGGGGAAGTTCCCCATAGGCTAACATTGTAGCTCGGTAGGTTTGAAGTGGCGAAGTAGGTAGTCTAAGTTGTTTTTTATAGAGACAGTACTTAGACTATCGAATGGTTGAATGGTTTTTAGTTTGAATCGAAGTCAAAGTCGTAGTCGAAGGTCGAAGTAGCCTATTCGATGTATGAAGTACCCAAAAAAAAACTTCGAAATTCTAAGTTTTTTTACATCGAATCCTTCACTCGAGCTTAGTAAATGTGCCCCTAGGAGTCCAATGAAAAACCTGCTCAAATTAAAATTAAAAACACTCCCTAAAAAATGATCACCTCTAAAAGTTTCCACTAGACAAATACAAAATAAAGGGTAAAGTGGCCCAAAGGACGGATTTGTTGATCTTATGTTTCATGCTAGTTTAGAAAAGTTTTGAAATTAAATAATAATACTAATCATATATGTAATACTATAATAATCTAGAATCTCTGTCCAAAATTAAAGCTGGCAAAAAAACACCATCTGATTCTATTAAAAAAAATACAGGCACAATATGTGAACTACAATAAAATCATTCAGTTAATCATCGATTCAGTCCATACGACCATAGCACACTGACAAACAGGTTTCTGTTGCGTTTCAAGTGTTTTATTGGCTCATTACAGTAGAAAAAGTTAATCATCGAGGCATTTAAGTTTGGTGTGATGATAAATATACTCAGTAATTGGCTTTAAGTATTTCTGATAAATGACCCATCAATTTAATGGTACTCATTAATAACATTACATAATTAACTCTGGCTTTAACTGTTAATCTTATTTGTATTAGTCATGGCAGGAGCAGGGCTAGAGACCATTTTAGTGCAACGGGGTCTCAGACTAGTGGTGCAGAGCCCAACAGCCATAGTGACTTTGCTCTATCTCTTGCTTTACATGGATGAATTGTTGCAAGATAGATCCATCCAGTCAGAGTAAGAGTTGCCGCTGCTATTTGCTAATATATCATGTTAAAAAGCAGTACAGTTTCATATTTGGGGTGACTATTAAAATTTAATTGTTGTGTCCAAAATGCGATCTTACATTTAGAGTAAGGTGTGTTGTATTAAACCATATAGTTACATAGTTACAGCAGGTGTCCAGAGGCAACGTTAAAAAAAAAACCAAGTGGAATTGGGGAAATTTCCCAATAACATGTGTAGGGCAGGTAACAATAGGGAAACAGTCCCTGTATTTCCTAGGTGTGGGCAGTAGTGCTGAAGGCCATTTAGGGCCCTATGCTGTGTGAAAGTTCAGTAAGTTTGCATTGATGTGGGGCACAATAACATATTAAGCCATATTCAATAAAAATATATTATATTACAAAATATCAAATACAGTTTCACACATCTAAGGTTTTTTAAGATTCAGAAAATATACAGTACGTACCTGCAAATAATACAGAATTGTATAATGCAATACCAACATAAGTTTAACCTTATATTTTGACCTTATATACTGAGGGAGGCACATTTACAATGGCCTATTTTCAGGGTTAAAGCCCTCGGGATTTCTACAGCCTATTCACCATGGAGAATAAGACGCTGCATTTCTGTGGGAGTACACAGCAGCCCGATGTTCTAAAATACTCCATATTGAGTCAGGCTAAGAAATGAAGCTGCTGTAGCCCCAAACATTTGGCAATTAGAAAAATAAATTTAATTGCCAAAGCCCTGGGGATGGTATAGCAGAAATTTCAAGACTGGTATCCCTAAAAAGTGGTATCTCTAAAAGGAG
The DNA here is from genome assembly GCF_017654675.1 of Xenopus laevis. Lineage (NCBI taxonomy): Eukaryota > Metazoa > Chordata > Amphibia > Anura > Pipidae > Xenopus > Xenopus laevis. The sequence goes on from NC_054375.1 coordinate 63,951,672, forward strand.
AAGTCTAAGTTTTTTTCCATTGTGATTGTGAGGTTTAGTGGAATCTAAAAAAACAACATCCTTAAACAGTTAATTCACATATGCTCCGGATGTTTAACTTTTATTTTTAAAATATATATTAACAATTCATTGGCAAAGGTTCTAAGTTTAGTCTAGGATGTCATCAAGAGGAAAGAGAATATAAAGCAACACTAAATATACAGCAGTATCATTCCCTTTGCACGTTGCTTTGCATGCTGGGATAATGCATAAATGGATGATGTCTTTTCCCTGTGAATCCAGTCAGAAGTGTGGCTAAAAGCAGAGTCTGTATTTTTAAGGAAACTTAAGAACACAGTAATACAATCTTACTCATATTTGCTCCTATTAATTATAGGGCTTTTAAGTGTGTATGTCTGCTGGAGTGTTTAGATCCTTTTTATATATGTAAATGCCTTAAGTGCTAATACATTTAAATATACATTGCGCCTTTGCTCTTTTTTGGTGCCATGTCAAATTGGAATCACCATCCACGGTGGTACAGGCATGAGATCTGTAATCCAGAAACCCGTTATCCAGAAGGTTCCTAAATTACGTAGAGGATGTCACCCACAGACTCCATTTTATCCAAATAAAACCAAATGTTTAAAAAGGATTTCCTTTTCTCTGTAATAATAAAACAGTAGCTTGTACTTCCAAACTAGATATAATTAACCCTTATTGGATGCAAAAGCATCTTTTTGAGTTTATATAATATTTTAATTATCTTCTAGGATCTTAAGTTATGAAGATCCAAATTACGAAAGGATCCATTATTTGGGAAAACGCTGGTCCTGAGCATTCTGAATAACAGGCCTCATACTTTACCTCTATAACCATGGGGCTGATTTAAATGGGGAAACCAGGAAGGTGCACGGCAGTCTGATCAATTTTTAAAATGTATCAAAACATTCATGACAGTCAGAAAAGCATTAACTAACTGGCATATCTATCAAATTTGATACAGTTCTCAGCGGCAGCACTGTGACACCCCAAAGTATATAGCAGCTGCGTAGAAAGAATTCAAACAATTATTTTTTGGACTGGAACAAAGAATTCCAGTGCTGAAATGACACTGTTAAATCTTAAGCAGTTGTTTGCTCCTCGACAAAAAGTACACCTCTGTACCATTTTGTATTTTTGATTCAGGCAGAGAAGGAAAAGATGACAATGTGCCAGGTCAGATCAGACATCAGCCAGAAATTACCTGGATGATGAGGCACATAAAACGAACTAGAAATGTTGGCAACAGGAGAGCCAGTACTCACTGATCAAAGAGATTGTTAACAATACCCAAACTGCAGAGAAAGTACAGTATTTGAAATATTGCCCTCTAAAATAAATAGATCTTATTAAGCAGAGGCATTAATGGCACACTTCACTGTCAAGAAAATATGTACAGAAATATGCATGCAGTGTCAGTGAAGCAGAACAAAATGCTACAGGGCTGATTAATTACTTCTAATACAAATTGCATTTGTTTCAGAGCTGCCATGTAATGACGTGAATCTAAATGAATTACCGTGCATCAGGACATTTATATTCTGTATATACAGTATAATGTGAGTTTGCCCCTAAGTTCAGGCAAATGACAGCAGCTCAGAGCATGTGCAGTGAATCAGCAGAAAAGAAGATGGGAGTTACTGGGGCATTGATCTGGCACAGAACCCCAAAATATAATGAACAGCATTTTTAGCTTTAACTTTCTAGCATTAGTTCTCATTCTCATTTAATCTAGTAAAATCATGTGTATAAGGAACTGTTATTCTGTAATGAATACATTTAGTAGTTTCCACACATGTCTATTTACTGTACATTACTTTAGATTTAGAAAGACATATGGAACACTGAACCTACAGACCAAGTGCTAAGTTATAGTTATGCCAGAAGCATAAAAATTAACACAATTTGTGCGTGTGCAAGATGTGGCTAAGAATTTCAAAATCACATTTGTATGAAAAAGAATATTTGTAGAGACTGTTCCAACAGTTTAAAAAAAGAAATCTCTCATGTTATGAGTGATGCTTACAGTTAAAATATAATTGTGAGAACTTCTGACATTGTTCTATTGTTCTGTGACTGAAAAACAAATAAAACACAGAAATGCATTGTTTCTTTATTTCAGATGCCAACATTGACATTTATTTTTTATCTCCACTATTAATGAAGTTTCCTATTGCAGTTACTCACTGTTTCTCACTTGCAAATTTGTTTCCAAGAACTCCATAATGGAGATCAACATATAGGGGCAGATTTATATAGGGTCGAATATCGAGGGTTAATTAACCCTCGATATTCGACTGCCGAATGTAAATCCTTCGACTTCGAATATCGAAGTCGAAGGATTTAGCGCTATTCCTAAGATCGAACGATTAAATCCTTTGCATCGAACGATTCGAAGGATTTTAATCCATCGATCGAAGGATTTTCCTTCCCCATAGGCTAACATTGGCCTCGGTAGGTTTTAGGTGGCGATCTAGGAGGTCGAAGTATTTTTTAAAGAGACAGTACTTAGACTATCGAATGGTCGAATGGTCAAATGATTTTTAGTGCGAATCGTTCGATTCGAAGTCGTAGTCGAAGGTCGAAGTAGCCTATTCGATGGTCGAAGTAGCCATATTCGACCATTTGAAATTCGAAGTATTTTTTCTTCAATTCCTTCACTCGAGCTAAGTAAATGGGTCCCGTGTGCCCTACACTGTGGTTTCTCTATACTGTTAGCCAGAATGCTTGGGACCTGGGGTTTTCTGCATAATGGATCTTTCCATAATTTGGATCGTCATACCTTTAGTCTACTAGAAAATCAGTAAACATTAAATAAACCCAATAGGCTGGTTTTGCTTCTAGTAAGGACTAATTATATCTAAGTTTGGATCAAGTACAAGGTACTGTTTTATTATTACAGAAAAAGGTAATCCTTTATAAAAATGTGGATTATTTGGATAAAATGGAGTCTACAGGAGACAGCCATCCAGTAATTTGGAGCTTTCCAGATAATAGGTTTCTAAATAACAGATCCCATACCTGTTGTGCAACTTTTGCATGGTCACTTTGCAGAGAGATATATCTCATGGAGAAAAATGAGTCTAACACTAACTGCAGTATTAACATGATACATTAAAGCAATCTATCTATTACGTACATATTCCGACCCAATAATTTAAAAAGACTTTTACTACAGTAAAAACAAGTGATTGTTAAAGAAAGTCAGCCCTATGAGCTCACCAGAGGGCACGCCATACAGGAATGAAAATGCTGAAATACAGAGCCATCTAGTGTCATGTTCAAGGCAAGGAGTTCAATAATCCTTATCATTATTGGTTTCCATTTTGCTGTCCACTAAAACTTCCAACATACTGAATAGTACCAAAGCAAGGCTACAACTAATTTTAAATAAAATATGAATATGAAAGCTTGGAATATTCTGTATTTGTATGCAAATACCAGAAATGACACATTTCCCTGTTGTAGTTGCCTTTCCCAAACAACCTTTCCTATGTCTGATTAAAATCCCTGACACTGTTACCAAAGTTTGTATGATACCCACAATAGAGATATTAAAATCTGACAGTTTCAGTGAGGATAATCCTATATAATAAAGTTGAAGTGGTCTCTGCGTCCAGTCCCTGTGTCCGTGGGATTGCGCTACTGCGCATGTGCCCCACGGACTGTCTCTGGCGAATTTTTTTTTAGACTAGAACAATTCTGTTTTTATAAATGTTTGACTACATATGTTCTAGCGCCCGTTAATTTAACGGGCTTAATGTCTAGTATGTAATAAAATTAAACATGGAATTTTGATGGAAACAAATTTTCCTTTTCCCCTGATTCTATGTGGCACCCAAGGACTGCGCCTATGTATATCTATGTATCCCATTACCTTATAATAGCCAAATTACTTATTGGTTAAAATCGTTAATCCATTTTTAGATGAAAAGTTCAAGCTGTGGTCAAACACAGGCCAAACACATGAAGGTGAAATATGTGACTGTCCTGCAGGATATGGAGGGGGGGGAGGCACAAGGAAACCTGTCCAACTGAATTTTAAAGGAAAACAAACACTGATCTTATCTAGGTAAGACTAATAACAGTCTTGTTACTCAAAAAGGAATTCATAATTAATTATAGATAATTGCTTCTTTAATAGCTCATTGTGGTTTGACCCCTTTAGCCCACTCTTCATACATCATTTAATCCAATGTTGTGTCTCGTTAACAACCAATATTGTAAAAAGGTGAAAGGCCTGGTTGAAACTTGAGCTACAGCTCTTACACGTGGGCTTTTCTTGATTCATCTCTGTTTGGAGGAAGGCATTACAAACCACCTCACGGGAATTCATAGAGAATTGCCCATAACCTCTTTTTCATACAACTACCCTACTTAAGGTGTGTATCTTTTTGTGCTACTTGTGAAAGGGCATTAGTGAGAGTTCAATAACAGCCAACCCAAGAAAAGCAGAAGCATATAAATAGGTATAACCTTATTTCATTTATGGAAGTATCAGCGAGCCCTGCAATGACATTGTTTTACCACCATTGTGTTTAGGCTGGGCTACCACTACATCAATCAGTGTCAGACTGACTGAATCAGGGGACTGAAAAAAGCAATGAGTGTACAGAAGTAGCAGACATTTTAAATAAAAATTACTTTAAAGCATATGCATAGCTAACCTAGATGGACACTTGGTTAGTAGCCATATTATTTTCTTTCTATGGAGAATTGGAGATGTAATAGAACATTAACCTCTTTTTTGGACCATGTAAAAACAGAGCAGCTGTATGAATACATTTAGGGGGTTATTTATGAAAAAAAAAATAACCCCCTAAGCCTTGGTATAACCTCCATGCCAGTCCTTTACACGGTATCTTTGTAAATAAAGGAAGAACAGACATAATAACAGTTCTATTTTTCCTAATTTCTCTTTCTCCCACCTTCACTTCATTGCTGAGTTTCCCTATAAATCATTAAGACACAGGTGGCTCCAAATCACTTACTAGCATCCACTGGCAAATGGTGCTAATGGAAGGGGTTTCTATAGAAACCTTAAATCATGTGATAAACTTTCCCTCAAATTGTAATTGCTATATGATACAATTCAAAGGTGACCTTACTCTAAATTGTTTCATCAGTAATAAACCATCAAAATTCCAATGATTTCAACACTTGCTGAACCATTCACTGAGTATTCTGGGAGCCAATAAAGACAGGAATCAGGCAGGAATTAGGTTGAATATATGTTTATAAATACTATATCAGTAACTTACCTTAAGATTCTGCACCCGGCCCTCATAATAGCATCAAATACGTTATGTAAATATTTGCTTTAGCATGGTATATACTAATATAGTAGTGTGACAGGGATAAATACAAATACAATTTTAAAAACATACACAATCTACTTATTGCATCATAGCTAATCCTTTACTGCTCAAATGCATTCCCATTCTAATTTGTCACTCAAAAGAATGCACAACTTGACCTTGTAAAGTGCACTCCACCTAATTTGTCTCTTATAGTTAATTCTACCAATTGCACCATTTAACAAACATAAGTAATGTAACGCAAGTTAGACCATGGGTTGTTTCCTAGTTCATTCCACAAGCCAAACACAGCAACAAAATGTACAATGCTTTTCCGGATAACGCATCCTATACATGTATGTGTATTTTGCTTTTGTACCATACATCACTGACAGGGTGAGAGGGCCAGATTGGCACAGTTGCTTGTTGGCATAGTTGATTGACATCCTTGTGGCCCTGTTGGCAGCTTATTATCAGATGAATTGATACTGGTCTCTTCTAAGATCTCCTTATAGCCCTGTATATTTAATCTTAGTCTAGGGCAACATTGGGTCTCTTTGACCACAGTTGCTGCAGATCAGATATTCAGTTACCTGGAAAACCTCACTACTCCTAGGTGTGGAAATCCTTCTTGCTAAAATCTTTCATGCTACTTTACGGCATTTTTGTCGATAATTGCCGTATTTTCCAATAATGTCAATCTTAGATGACAAGAGACAACCAAAGCAAACAAATAGTTTTTTTCCACCAACAGCCACTTTCCATTTTTGGAGAAGAAGCACAGTTACATAGTTAAGGGTTGAAAAAAGACCAAAGTCCATTAAGTTCAACCCCTCCAAATGAAACCCAGCATCCATACATACACCCACTCACACCAACCCCTCCATACACTCACTAAACTATATATACTAATATCTAGTATGCCTTATTTATACTGATTTAATGCTAAGCAGTGTGGCAATGCCCCAATGAGCAGCAGGCTTCCCTTTAACTGAAATGGCAAACAGCTGCCAGCCTGAGATGGGAATTGCTACCAAAAGCACCTCAGTATTGAGGCAGAATAAATGCTTCACTGATAATAACATAAAGAAGAAAGTAATCAGTCTTTATGGAGTGACCCCTACATAAAACACCTTAACCTCTTTAAAAACATGAACCATGTACTGTATACCTAGTTATGTGACCTTCTTAAAAGGCCTGAAGCATTTCAAGGCATTCTTAATACTTATATGTGTATACAGTTGTCTGAAATATGTACATAGATGTTTCATAGTGAAAATAAGTGCCAAAAGGGCGATCAAAACAGATCATATGTAGGCACTTGCACTGCAAAGACCTTGTGGCATGGGTGACTGAAAAGGAATTGTGAAATCTAATGAATGATGTGTGGGTAGTAATACAGGCCCTCAGGGAAAGATTGCTCTCTGCAGAAATAATATTCAGGAATCTGTGGAATTCTCTTGATGGAATGACATGCACGCAAACAAAAACTTGTTTGCAAGATCATTTTATAATCTGCACACACTTTTAAACAAGATGCTACAGAGATCATCAGATTGCTAAACAAACAATCACCCGCTCTGAATTTTTAATATCTACATTAACCCTGTGGCACTTGAAAATTTGCCATTTTGAAGCAGCAATGGCTTTGCACCGGCTATTTTTTCAGTGGCAATATTTATACAAAAGGGACATTCATATGCACTATGTTTTATTTCTTTTGTATGTGTTTAATAGATTGGTCATTTTCAAAAACAAGATATTTGATAATAGCCCATGTTTTTTTACTTGCATAGAAGGGAAGGTCATGCAGACTTCATTATGTGTGGTCTGTAGCCCTACAGCATTTATTGAAGGCAGTTACTAACAGCAGGCACACAGTGGTGCTGTTGGTATCTGCGTAAACTAAATGCTGTAGGGCTACAGCCCACATACAAAGAAATTTGCATGACTATATTCATGGAGCAGCCTGGGATTTATGAAAATGTGTTGTGCTTAAATGAGCTTTTTTTTTTTTACTTACATACAGAATAATCACTGCATACAACGTTCAGAAATTCATGCCAATACTGCACAGACAATTGTTTCTGATTTTTGAAAACTGTGGTGAAAAGTAAAACACATTTTGCTAATGTAGTGCGCTATTCAAAAAAGGATCCAATTCTCAGCCTCAAAACTATAGGCCAGTTAGTCTGACATCAGTGGTAGGAAAGCTTTTCGAAGGGTTATTAAAGGATAAGATACTGGTCTTCATAGCAAATCATAATACTATGAGTTTGTGCCAGCATGGTTTTATGCGTAAAAAGTCAGACTAATTCATTTCTTTTTATGGGAAGGTAAGTAGGGACCTCAATTCTGCTAAAACATTTGATACAGTGCCACACAGAAGGTTACTGGTTAAATTAAGGAATGTTGGCCTGAAACATAGAGACGTGCAACTAAACTGGTTAGAGGGATGGAAGACTTCGATTATGAGGGTAGACTGTCAAGGTTGGGGTTGTTTTCTCTAGAAAAAAGGCGCTTGAAAGAGGGTAACACGTTACAAATACAGTAGAGGGCCTTAAGACAAATTAGGGGTTATTTTTTCACACATACATGAAGGGTCGGGACAAGGACCACCTCTTTAGACTGATGGAAGTTTTCACTTGAAGCAAAGTTACGAGGGGTGTAAGGCTGTAAAATGTTCTGCTGGGTGATGTTAAGATTCCCCTTAATGCCTTTAAGAGTGACTTGATTGCCTTTTTTGACAGGCTTAATATACAGGACCATGCATGTTTGTGTACAACTTAATTGCCCAGTGAATTTTCGTCTTTGTAGAATCTTGTTCTGCTAAACAGAAGACTAGCAAGATTATCTCTTGGATAGACTTTACTGCTGCAAGTGATTTAAAACAGGTTTTGAAGTTTATTTCTACAAGGTGCCTTTCACCAGCTTTAATCAGCACTTGAACTTGAATCAGTACTTAATAACTGCAAAATGCTAAGTGTCCTCACAAAATTATGCTCAGCTCCGGGAGTTCTCTTTCAGCACACCACATCATTTTGAGGATGTATAAATGAAAAGGCAGCCGAGCCAGGCCACATTTCTTTTTTTTTATAGGCAATAGAGTAGTACTATACAGCACTCCCTTGTTATATTGCCCCTTTTAATACTGAAGAGCTTCTATTTTCATAAATGTGTAATTAGTTCACTTAAATGTCACCCTTATTATTACTCCTCCATCTTTAACTCCAGAGTTTGCATGTGTTTCAAAAGCAGGCAGTATAACAACGGAGCACTTAGCTAATAGAACTAGAACAGAATAACTAGAATAGAATAGAGCAGTCTTTTCTTTTCTGTCTTTGTTTGTACAATTGCAATGAAATATGTAAATCAGATTTGGTGGCATGAGGTTTCAAAGACAATAGTTAATCATGTGAGCCATATAAACCAAGCTGAGATGAATAAAACATGTTTGATAATGATGATTTCCTAAGATTGATGCGGTCAATCTCTGATCGCCACATCATGGCTCCACCTATCAACCCACCCTTGGCACATCATCAATCCACCCACAATGTAACCAGCCTGCCCCCGCGGTATCATAACAAAATGTTGCAAGGTGTAGACTAGAGATTATCAGTGTCGGTGGGCTCAAGGCAGCCCAGTCCTAATTGGCTGTTGTGGGCTGCACCTTGCAGCATTCCCTAACTTGTTTATCTGAATGATGTGCAAGTTAGAGGACATGTAGAACATGGGCCTACATTCCACCACCACCACCTACTCCTCACAACTATAAGGCAGCTCAATGCAGGCACACGTTTCTGTGCTCTGTTTTTTTGTATTTCAAACCCTGCCTATAATAAATGACACCCCTTTAAGTGCTCATCTATTATTCCCTTTACTCATTACATGCTATTAATGTGTAGCACAGTCTGAACAATATTTTGGGTGAATATGCTCAATACAAAATGAGCTTGAATCTTGGAAACTGCAGATGAAATGTTGTTGAATGGTGGTGGTGCTAAGGCCCCACCCACATTATTATCTGCAAGGTTAGTAAGTAAAATTAAAGGAGAACTAAACTCCCATACCAAAGAAAGCCCCCATTAACTGCCTGCCATTACCCCCCCCTTCCCTCTCCCTATACGCACTGTTCATTAGTAAAAAAAAAAAAAAACCTTAAAAAAAATCTGACCCTAAAATGCAGAGCAGGACAGCGGAGCTCCATGGCACCATCTTCTACTTCTTTTTATTCTTTTGGGACTCTGATTTGAGCATGTGCAGATGAAGCAGGTTCCTGACTAGGCCAATGTGCATGCTTCCGCAGGCTTCGTGTTGGCATTGAGTCCCAAAAGAATATGGTGCCTTGGAGCTACGCTGCTCTGCATTTTAGGGTCAGAATTTTTTAAGGGTTTTTTTTTTTTACTACTGCACCATACAGGGAATGAGAGGGGAGGGGGCAATGCCAGGCAGTTATATGGGGCTTTTTTGGTACAGGGGGTTTAGTTCTCCTTTAAGGAACGATGATAATGACTTGAGAGAGCTAAATGAAATAAATCAACAGCAGTTCTTAAAGACTCTCCTTTAGCATCAGTAGTTGAATTTAGCAATTAGTACTGCAAGGGGGAAAAGAGTTGTATTGTGTACTTCAATGGGGTTCAGTGTTAATTATTATAATACCAGTATGCATGGTTATCAGAATAGACAGTGTGTTACGTTTTAATTTCTTGAAAAGGAGATTCAAAGAATAGAGATTGGCAGATATATGAGAAAGTGATGAAGTTGTCCCTCCATTTTTAAACTGCACCTCCCAAATATGTTGCTAGTTACAACAAGTTAATGACTGAATAGCTTAGTTAAGCAACCTGTCAATCACTCTTTAGAGAGATGAAATTCAAAAACATGTTTTGGATCCTTCCAATTCTTACTTAGTTGAAGTACACTATATGATTGGCTAAAAACCCTTGCTGATTTATATCTTAAAGATCTAGACAGCTGGGAGAATTGAAACCCACTGTACTAATGCACCTTTAAAAAGAGCACACTTTTTACAGAGTTATTGTATTGCATGGATGGATTGACAATAAGGCATACAATTCACAAACCTCATGGAATTGTTTGCTGAAGGCATCTACAGGTATCTGTTGTTTGAATGCTTAGATGTCCTGGGTCGGCAGGGCTCACTGGGCACAGGGCTCAGCTTTTGAGCGATGATGGTATTGAATGCTGAGCTAAAGTCTATAAACAGCATTCTCACATAACTGTCTTTCTTGTCCAGATGAGTTAGTGAGAGGTGGAGTACAGAAGATATGGCATCCTCAGTTGACCTGTTTGGCCGATATGCAAATTGTAGTGGGTCCAGTGAGCGGGGGAGGGTGCTCTTGATGTGTGCCATCACAAGTCTCTCGAAGCATTTCATGATGACCGGGGTTAGTGCAACAGGGCGGTTGTCATTCAGGCAGGTTACTGAAGATTTCTTTGGCCAAAAAAAAAAACTGCACAATTATGTTAATATTTAGAATTTGAAACAGCTCTTATCATGTGACATAAAATAAAAACACCCAACCACTCTCCCCCCCCCCCGTGCACACCTTATACTTACTTTTTCCACAATCGGGAGGGAGGGCAGCAGAGGGCAAGCAGGGACCAAGTCTGGGTCAGCAGGGACCAGAAGGTCTGGGGCCAGTCCAGCCCTACGTTTGGTCAGTTGTCTCTCTAATGATTTAATTTGTATGCTCTCCTATACATTTTACCAGGATATCAAAGTGTACATTTATTCCCATCGCTACCTTGCAGAGTTCTTGGGATTGATTATTATATACTATATGTCCCCTGTTGACCTTAAATTCGTTAACAAAAAGCCAAAAGAAAGCATGTCCTTCTGGCCAAACAGGGGCAAACCAAAAGCAATGAATTAAAAAAAATAAGAAACTAATAATCCTGTGTTGTTAATACTTTTATATTAGTAAGTACAGTATATGACAATACTGATGTAAAAGTCATCACATCGAAATAGCTCCACCATAAAAAAAAACTGCAACAACTTGAATAATCCTTGTTTGTAAAAAAAACTTCTTATTTTCAGTCAAGGCAAGCACTAGTAAATCATCATTCATGATAATGGCTTATGTAGGTACAGGAGTTAATCGCTTATTAGTGTACTTACTCTCTTGCTATAATATCCAGGGGGCACAGAGGCAACCACAGACATGCGGACATACCTCACATGACTCCTCCAAGACTGGATGGGACTGATGAACACTGATTGATGAGACATTTTATCTTCTCCTAACATGGCAGTATTTATTAAAAAGAAAATCCCTAAGTCCAAAGTTCAGTTTTCGACCAATTAATTTTCTCCATTACGAAACAGAAATTAGAGACAGGGGATCAAAACACCTGGTCATCAAAGGTCTTCAGCATTATAGACAGGATTTTCAGTAAGCAAAAATGCATGAAATTTCTTGGCCAGAAAATCAGGGGATTTAAGAAGAAAACACAGTGAGGATGTTTAAAAAGATCAAGAATCTGGATTATATTTAGCAGAGATTTAAAAATAGACTGATGAACACTAACTTCGAGTGAAGGAATAGAAGGAAAAAAAACTTCGAATTTCGAAGTGTTTTTTTGGCTACTTCAACCATCGAATGGGCTACTTCGTCCTTCGACTTCGAATCGAAGGATTCGAACTAAAAATCGTTCGACTAATCGACCATTCGATAGTCAAAGTACTGTCTCTTTAAGAAAAAACTTCGACCCCCTAGTTCGCCACTAAAAGCTACCGAACCCAATGTTAGCCAATGGGGAAGGTCCCCATAGGCTTGGCTAAGTTTTTTTGGTCAAAGGATAATCCTTCGATTGTTGGATTAAAATCCTTCGAATCGTTCGATTCGAAGGATTTAATCTTCGATCGAACTATTATTCCTTCGATCATTCGATCGAAGTATTTGCAAAAAATCCTTCGACTTCGATATTCGAAGGATTTTCATTCCCAGTCGAATATTGAGGGTTAATTAACCCTCGATATTCGACCCTTGATGAATTTGCCCATAAGATTTTCTCTGACATTGTTAGAATAATTTCTATTCTAGTTTCCTCTTCAAATCATATTAATCTTTTTCCTGTATGTTTTAGTATGTAAAGTGATGCAAATCTATAAATACATGTTACAGTATATTAAACAGCATTGCTACCCGCTATGGCAATACATTTGGGCCATTTATATACTATGATCTTAAGTCAGCTAGAAAAGCATGTAAACATTAAATAATCTCAATAGACTGGTTTTGCTTCCAATAAAGATCGTTATATCTTAGTTTGGATCAAGTACAAGGTTTTCTTATTACAGAGAAAAAGCAAATCATTTTTAATTTTTCTTAAAATTTGGATACAAAGTAGCCTATGGTCCCCTTCCCTTGAAAAATAAAAAATAAAAACCTTTAAAAAATAAATGGGAGACAGTCTTTTCATAAAGGGTTTCCGGATAACGGATCCCGTACTACTGTTTTATCATGATAGAAACAAAGGAAATATTTTTTATTTGAATTATTTCATTATGATGGGTCCCGTAATTCCGAGCTCTCTGGATAATGTGTTTCCAGAAAACGAATCTTATACCTGTACAGGTCAAATTGGAGTCAGACAAGGAAAAGTGAAGAAAAGCATAAAGGTAAGAGTGCTTCTACTCAGGTATAGATAAGTGTTCAATTGTTTGGTAATGGCACAGGAGCAAATTCGGGGAGATTAGTCGCCCCGGCGACAAATCTCCTCTTCTTCGGGGCAACAATCTCCCCGAACTGCCTCTCCCTACCTTCCCGTCGACTATAATGAAAAATCTACAGCGGGATAGCACTCTCTGTGCTTCGTTTTCCGAAGTCGCCCAGAGTGAGGCAACTTCGAGCGACTTCAGAAAACAAAGCATCGCGAGTGCTATCCCGCTGTCGATTTTTCATTATAGCCAATGGAAAGGCAGTTCGGGGAAATTGTCGCCCCAAAGAAGAGACCATTTGTCGCTGGGGCGACTAATCTCCCCGAATCTGCCTGTGTACCTTTACCCTAAAAGAGAGAAAGCAGAAACATGTAATCTCACTAAGAAAAGCAAAATGTTTTTACAAACAGTGGCGGAACTACCGGGGGAGCAGGGGGTGCGAGCGGGCCAGGGCCCGCACCCCCTCAGGGCCCCCCTGCAGCCCGCGCACCACTGAAATGCGGGCCGTACGGAGGGGGTGGGGCAAACAATATTTAATGATTACCCCAAGGATTTTGTTATCTTTTGCTCAGTAGCTAGGAATAATAATGATTCTAACAGCAGAGGAGCATTTCTCTCATAGGCGAGAGAACAATTCTAGCAGCAGAGTATAAAATAAACAGAAGGTGGAAGAGGTGAGAGTCTTGGAGGCCAGTTATCTAGTCTACTAGATGGCATAGGAATAGGGTATAGATACGTGTTTCAGTGACAGGAGCAGTCACTGGTAATCTCACAAAGGAAAAAGCAAAGGTTGTTGATTTGACTAGAAAAGGAATATTTAAAGATTACCCCAAGGCAGTGTGCTGAGTCAACAGGGTTAAGCATGCCATGAGCAGAAGTAGTAAAAGTGGGAGCAGAGCCAGGTTTAGGTGGAACAAAGATCAATTCAGTGTTTATTCCACATATTACATGCAAAGCATCTGTAACTTTGGCACCTATACAAACTAAGCATATTATTATCAAAAGAGACAGAAATTACTCCAGCACCTGCATTAAGGCACAACAATTAATGTTTCTTAGCCTTAAGTAAATATACATGATTATGTACTAACACGAAATTGTGCAGTTTGACGTTACACTTTTTCTACTTAAATGTTTATCAAATACAGTACTTATAATCTAAACCATTACCACTGTTCCAAAACCAGAATATACCTGATTATATATTCCTTCTGGTATGACATATATGTTGTTGCCATAATAGCTACGCACTTTCCTTGTACTATAATGGGTGGCAGGTTATTTTTCCCCAGATTTAGTCATGTGCATTAGACATGATTTATAAAGAACCACTGCTTTCTCTTCCCAAATTACTGTGACTGTAACTGATGTTCCCTAACCATTAATATTACAGAAGAGGCACCAAACAGCCCATTCACAGGTAAGTTATTAAAGTGATTATACGGTATTCTTATAGCTGGCAATTATGGCATCTTAAAGAACTGATAAGGAAGGGGAAATTAAACCAGTGTGGGTCATCCATATCCCAATGGTATAAACGAAAGTAGGACAGGGTTAGAGCCGGTATGAACAATAAGCAACTTGCGTCATCAAGGAAAAGTAAGAACCAAAATATAAATACATTTCTACAAGATTATATAAATTCCCCTTAATATTTTTTTTATACCACAGTGGTTTGCTGTTTGTTTATTTTATTGGCTGGATTATGATTCTTTTTGTTTGTGCCTTGGCTTTGCTTTCTTAGCTTCTTGTTTCAATTGATTCACAGTGAAAAGGTATAGCTGTTTATCAGAAATTACGGAGCCTCTTTCCTTTCTTGAGTAATTTTAATTTAGTCTATGTTGTTTGAATTTCCCAGTGTTCTTTTTTTTTGCTAGAGAAATAATAATCCCAGTAGTCTAAATTGATAACTAGATTCTGCTAACCTTGTGTACTGAAACAGTTATTCTCTATCTACAAGTGTTCGTCTTAAGCTGGCCATAGACTCAAAGATCCGTTCGTTTGGCGACATCGCCAAACGAGCCGATCTTTCCCCGATATGCCACTAACGGCATGGCTATATCGGGGGTAATTTGAACGTTCGGCTGTGTGGTCAAACGATCTAATTACGATACGCCGCGGGGCTCCGACGGGTAAAAATCAAACCTTCCCGATCGATATCATGGCCAGATATCGATCGGGAAGACCCGTCGGAAGCCCCCATACATGGGCAGATAAGCTGTCAAATTGGTCTAAATGACCGATATCGGCAGCTTTATCTGCCCATGTATGGCCACCTTTAGTTCATTGGTACAATAAATCATGGGTTCGTGATCTAAGGACCTGTGAATTGGTACATGACAGAGTCCACTTAAATCCTTTGAAGATTACAGGCCATGTAATTCCACCTGAAACATGCTGCAACCTTTTAAATAGGCTGCATTGGTGAAATACATAATTTCTGGGTTTTAAAACAGAGCTAAAATAAGGGTAAAGGTGTTCAAAACTGTATTTTTGGATACACCACACATTATCACATAAACACAGTGCTATACTATATACAAAGTAGGTGTCTAAAACATATTAAACACTTTTATACACACAGCCGGGAATTCTATCAAATTGTATTTTTTGTGGAGCTGTGCCACCTAGTGTCCAGAAAAATAATAGCATTATCATTCCTCCTATAGAACAAGTTGACTAATTCTAAGCATCTTTTCAATTGGCATCAATTTTTTTGTTTTTATATTTTTTTAATTATTTGCTTTCTTCTTTTGATTTTTTTCAGATTCAGATGGGGGTCTCTTACCCATGTAAAAATCAAGTAAATCACATATGAAGTAAATTATTTGAACCTGCGAATTTAACTCCCCACTGCCTATGCTGCAGCCTCCTGAGCAGGCTTTTGTTGGGGACACTTCTGTGAATTTATAAGAATATATTATTTAAAGTTTTTTTTTTCTTTCCTGTGCCCACTACCCATGATCTGATACAAAAGACACAAGAAGCCTTAACACCTACGATGCTGAGCATATGAAGCTCTACGTCCTGATAATTACGGCAAAAGGTTTCTCTGGGTATTGAGCTACTTAGCCTAAAAAGAGGCTGGAAACACTTTACATGCATCTCCCACATGGAGTAAAGACTTTATCAAATCAATCATGCAAGAGGTGTTTTCCTAATCTCCTAAGCATACCTAACCAACAGTGCTGGGCCAAACTTAAATGGTGCTCAAGGCAAGTATTTCCCCAGTTTCCATGCTTGTCAGGAATTTTTTTCTACATGCTCTTGTGTTCTCCCACACTATAAAAACAAACAGGCAGGTTATGTATTCTGATAAAAAACTGACCAATGTGTGTGTGACTGTGATCTTAGATTGGGGCAGCAAATGATGTTTAATATCTGTGGAAATATGATCGCACTATATAAATACCAACATAAAATTATGACACTGCAAAAAAAACACTGTTTTTTATATAGTATAAAGAATCTGTGAAGGGTTGCCATCAGGCAAGTACACGGGGCATACCTCCCAAATGTTCCATTTTCTGCAGGACAGTCCCGATTTTGACAGCTCAGCCTGCAGCCGGGGTTTCTTACTGAAATGGACAGTTTTTATCTTTGATCTCCTGCACTAATGCCAGAAAAAGATACAAAGTTACAAAATAAGAGCCTTTTTGGCAGAGAGCCCAGAACAGTCTGCAGCTGCACTTAGATACTTTTGTAACAATTTAAGATAAGCAAAAGAAACAATTGTAACTATTTAAGATAAGCCGGTGAACTGTGACTTAGAGGCTTCAAGAACAATTCACTTTCATTAGCAAAACTGTTTTAACACATACAACGTTGCACTAAAACTCCCAGAAATGTGAAACTTTCATAACCGTGTATCATTGTAACATTGACATGATAATTAAGGGATGAGGTCATAATATGGGGGCATGTCTAAAAAATGTTGCTTGGCACAGCACAACTTTTTGTCCTTCTTTTCATTCCTCAAATGTTGGGAGGTAGTGCAGAGGGGGGTCCACATAGGGAAAGGCAGGGCCCATCAACCAGAGGAGTCTTAGGGTCTGGCCGCACGAGCAGATTCAGGGAGATTAGCCGCCCCGGCAACAAATCTCCTCTTCTTCGGGGCGACAATCTCCCCGAACTGCCTTCCCCCTGCCCTCCGCCGGATAAAATGAAAATAGCCTACGGCAATACACATGCAGCACTTGGTTTTCTGAAGTCGCCTCACGACAAAAACGTCGGATGTCTTTGGAAAACGAAGCGACATGTGTGCATTTTCATTTTAAACCGGTGGAGGGCAGGCAGTTTGGGGAGATTGCCGCCCAGAAGAAATTTGTCGATGGGGCGACTAATCTTGCCGAATCTGCTTGTGTGGCCAGACCCTGAATGACCAGTGGACTAATAATTGCAGCCCAGTGGGGGCAGCGCATGAGGCATTTTATTGGATGTCCTTTCATTAAAAGCAGTGAGAAGCTCACACAAACAGCAGGCAATGGCATTTTCTTGCAGTGGTATATATAAGGTTGCCAACTTCTCTGGAAAAAAAAGTCCAGCTTTCCTTTATTTTTATCTTTCTCCCATATTAATAACATTGGCACAAAGCATCACTTTTGCTGATAAAATCCTGGCAACCCTATCTGCCCCATTTTATTTCTAGGCAGAGCCCACCACTGGGGGGGGGGTCTGAGCGACTAAACTAAAAAACCCTGCTGTGAAGTAATCCCGCCAGTTTTGAATATTGGCGTCATGTTGTAGGTGGAACTCCAGTCACTAGAGGGAGCCATTAGCCATTCAGTGTGTGCCAGCTCTCTATGGTCTTTTCTCCTGGCGTTTACTGGCCTACACAGCCATTTCCCGCTTTGCTCCGGCGGTGTGTTCCACGGGACGCTCCGGGGAGGAATTTTTCATTAATCTGCAGTTTGTTTTGAGGCTGCGGTCGCACCATGGTAAGGACTGGGGATGTGCGGGTTCCCGGGTTTGGCGGGAAAGGAGTGTTAGTGTGGAGCAGCAGGCGGCATGGTGTGTGTAGCCATTCATATCCCGAGTCGCATGTTATCCCACCTGACTTACAGAATGGTTTATGTATTTGGCTTGGGGGAGGGGGGGGCTTTATTATACGCCAAATGTGTAGGAAGGCGAAACTTTTTATTTGTTTTAAAGTGTCCACTAATAATAGACACGTAGCACGGAAAGAAAATAGCACATGTTGCTGCAGGCTGCGCTGATCTAGAAGTAGCCATACTGAGCTAATCCTATCACAGGCTAGTGTAACAAAGGGAATGCTGTATTGTTATCATTAGTCATCAGATTTGCAGGCTGCGGTCCTCTAGTTAGTAGTAAACTGCAATTCCAAGCTAAAGTCAGAGTAATTCATTGCAATTAACTGACTGGATATCTTGGATTGGATTGTTTTAATTTTATAGCAGTTATGCGACCTGTAATCCAGAATGCTAGGGAGCTGGGGTTTTCCAGATAACAGATCTTTCTGTAATCTGGATCTTCATACCTTAAGCCTACTAGAGAATCTTGTAAAACTAAAAAGCCCAATAGGTTAGTTTCCAATTATATCTTAGTTTGGGTCAAGTACAAGCTACTCTTTTATAATTGCCTTTCCTTAATTCAGAGCTTTCTGGAAAATATGTTTCTGTATAACTGATCCCATACCTGTATTATATTGGGCCCGACAT
The DNA here is from genome assembly GCF_017654675.1 of Xenopus laevis. Taxonomy (NCBI): domain Eukaryota; kingdom Metazoa; phylum Chordata; class Amphibia; order Anura; family Pipidae; genus Xenopus; species Xenopus laevis. Next base: position 63,970,358 of record NC_054375.1, read on the forward strand.
CCATACGTCTGGCCCTGCTGATAGGCTGTGATGTGTGGTGGTATTATTAAAGGTGCACCCATTGGGTCCATGCTATAGACGTAGAAATTCACAGAAAGAGAAGCAATTAGAAGCATTTCGTTACCCACTGAACCAGAAATTGCTCTGTTGATGACATTGGCAGTTATCCTTTGCTGTTCCGTCTTTTCCCCTTCTGGCTTCTTGGGAGGGAACATGAGATCTTGAGCAGTTACAATAGCAAAATCTTGTGCTTTCCATTTCTTCTGGTTACTGCAGGGGTTTAAAATTGCAAACACACAAATAGTGCCTATTTAAAGCTTTACAACATAAATGCTTCTATGTTTCAGAGTTTACCACTGAATCCAAAACCTTTCCTTAATGGCCTTACCGGTAAGCCAGTTATGGTAAAGCTGAAATGGGGGATGGAGTACAAAGGGTACCTGGTATCTGTGGATGGATACATGAATATGCAGGTAAGTAGTACCAGATGTTGCTGTTGGTTGCTTTCAGACTACAATTTACATTAAATAATGTCTCTCATTGGTAACAGTGGAAAGCTATACTAGTAGAATGGTTTTGGGCATAAGCTGTGAGTCTTGACCACTGCCTATTGTTGGCAATTGGAGGCAGTCTCAGACATTTGAGTGCTTTTTATGGCGTCATGGAATTAGCTGGACTGTTTACCAGGCTGGTGTGACACTTCATATCATTGGTGACTTTCTCGTAGTATTGGCACTGACTAGCCACCCTGATTGCATCTAATACTTGAGTGACATTCAGTTATAATATTGCAGTGTTTTTTTTTTTTTACAGTAATGATGGTTATCTATTATCCAAGGTTGCTCTACTGTGTGAGAAGGCTCTCCTTTTATTTGATTCATTTTCATATATTATTGCAGCTTGCAAACACAGAAGAATACATTGATGGTGCGTTGTCTGGACATCTTGGAGAAGTTTTAATAAGGTAATAATTTTGCATTCATTTTTGATGGTACACTTGGATACTTTGCAAGTGGTCACAGTACAGCATATGTCTCCTCTACAGAAGTGCAAAGCCAAACCTTTTACTTCTCCACATCTTTAAAACAACGGCATGTGAACCATTTTAAATGTATATTCTATGAAAAATTTACTTTTTAAATGGTTCCCCTTAAAGGGGTTGTAACGTAAAAAAATTTAAAACCCAGTCCTAGGGCTTGGGTGGCCTGCCAGAGTTCTGAGTGGCATATTTTGTTTTGTTTTTTTAACTTAGTGAAAAGCAGACATGAACCAAACTCATTTAACCTGTCATTCAAAACTGATCATTTCAGAATAGTCCAGCAGAGGCTGCCTAAAGGTGGCCATAGACATAACAATTACAATCTTTCCTGCGACCATTGGTTTGTTTTCAATACAGACATGTTAGAGCTGAATCGTCCGATATACAAGTATGTGCTCCGTAATGAGAGCTAGTGGAGCAAAAGGGGGAAATTGCAGGCAATAGATTGTTAAAATAAAATGGTACAGATTTTTAAATGTCGACTGAAAAAGGTATCTCTTTTAAGGGGTGGTTAACATTTATTATGTTATAGAATGGTTATTTCTAAGCAACTTTTCAATTGGCCTTCATTTTTTCTTTTTTTTGAATTATTTGCCTTCTTCTGACTCTTCCAGCTTTCAAATGGGGGTCACTGACCCCATCTTAAAAACAAATGCTCTGTAAGGCTACACATTATTATTGCTGCTTTTTATTACTAATCTTTCTATTCAGGCTTCTCCTATTCATATTCCAGTCTCTTCAAATCAATGCATGGTTGCTAGGGTAATTTGGGCCCTAGCAACCAGATTGTGTAAATTGCAAACTGGAGAACTGCTGAATAAAAAGCTAAATAACAAATTGTCTCAGAATATCACTCTCTACGTTGTACTAAAAGTTAATTTAGAGGTGAACAATCCCTTTTAATGGAGAACCTAGGACAAGATTTTTTGTTTCCTTTTTAATGTAGAACCCAGTACTTTTAGTTTTCTTTACTAAAACTGTATAATCTATCTATTAATGCAATGCCTTTTAAAATAATTATTCTCCTCAGAGCACAACCATCAAGGAGGCATGGATAGATTGCACTGTTGTGTTGATAACAACCCAGGAACAAAATTTGTACCCACAACCTTTTATCTCTTAAACTATAATGTATTAATCATTTATACTCTTGATTAATAACTATTGTTTTCCATGTTTGTACAGATGCAACAATGTGTTATATATACGTGGTGTAGAAGAAGAGGAGGAAGATGGAGAGATGAGAGAGTAAATTTGAATTATTTGGGAAAACCCTTTGTATATTTTCTTGAAGAAAAAGATAACTTCATTTATTATGAAGGCGTTTTTTTTTTTTTTACAACTTTTTATTTTTTTTTATAGTTGATTTCACTGGAAATCAGTGTTTGTTCTTTGAAATGTACATTGTGAGAATAATAAAATAAAATGCATTGTAAGAATGTGGTGTTCATGTGACTAATCTTAACATTTTGCAGTGGCATATGACCTGGATTTGAAACTTTATTAACCAATTGTAGAACGCAGTTACAGTAATGGGGTTCATGGGCTTTTTTTTAACCTACCACCCCTCCAAAAAAAAAGCAATAAAACACCAAGAATTCACCTGGCTTACCGTCCAGAATTGTATATTGCTGTGTTCAAAATTGTATCCCCAAAATGTGAACATCCATGTGTGGAGAATAACCATAAGTAAAGTTCACATCACACTTATTGTCAAGACATTTGCACAAATAGTAATAAAGCTCTGCATGCGACAACCATTTATTATAGGTACATGTCTGTAATGAACAACCTTAAAATATGTTCAAATAATTGCTAGGTAACCTATGAGAAGAAATACAGTTGTTCTTCTAGGATCTTTGCATTAACAGCATCACTTCTAATCACTTTTGTTGATGGAGGTTCAGAACGCTTCATTAGCTTTCTTCCCACCTGATGAAAGGGAAAAGAAGGTATTTGCAGTACATACATTGTTGCTGTTTGTGTTATTGGGCTTCCAGCAAGGTCAGATAACCAAAGCAACAAACCAGCTTGACTTTATATTCTAACTGCCCCAGGCTAGTAAAACCTAACTGCTGATTGTTTACTTTGGGTTACTGAACGGAGACAAACATCTATGAAAGTGCCATATGAAGCCAGTTTTATTAAAGGCAACTGGAACAATAGCCTTGCAACATATTGGGCTAAGCTTAGTTTGCACACGCTATAGCCATTTTAGTAAGTAGGCTATTGAAAATTGCTCCTGCTTTCTCACAGCAATGGGACACAAACCTACATCACTGGGACATGTGCATAAGTTTGTTGGGTAATGAAGCTGCAGTGACATCTTTAGGATTTTTTTGGTATTAATGCATAGGGGCACTATACTAGTTCCCACAAATAGCAGATTTCTAAGACCCCTTAAACAACGATATCATGTGCATATTGGAGATGTGCATGGGGTTGTGTACCCATTTTTGGGCAGAAAGTCCCTGAATGACTGACCATGCTGGTTGGCCCGGGGATACCCTGCTCACCTTCCCAGCCCTGGTTGATCTGCCTCTGGAGTGACGGCGCTTTTGCAGTTCCCAGGTTGGTAAGAAAGTTAACCCATTGCAGGGAGCAGGTCTGGGGAAAGGGCATGGGTCTGCCTGACCGGACTCTTGTATTGATTAAAACGTGCACTGTGCAAAGCCTTGTATCCAGGTTCACTAGAGCAGGCATACAAGATCAACACTACCTGAAGGCAAACTTAAAAAAAAACACTAAATCGAGAACTAACCACAAATGTTACTTTTGCACTTATGGCATGCATTGTTTGCATTGTGAATTTTCTATTTTTAAATCCAGAGATTCCTTACTATATTTTAGCCTCCTAATTAAAGCAAATATAATTTAATATTTCCTACTTTTTTCTTTGACTCTGTCATTGCTCTTCCTATGGTACGGCGTATATGCATTTGTAGGCTACATTTTTCATCTTGAGACCTGTAATATTTGTACATTGTAGTTTGTCACTTTTATCAATTAAACACACACACTGTATAGGATCGGTTATCTGGAAACCTGTTATACAGAAAGCTCTGAATTATGGAAAGGCTGTAGGCCCATAGACTCCATTTTTTCCAAACAATCCAAATTTTTTAAAAAATATTTCCTTTTTCTCTGTAGTAGTAATAATAAAACATCACCTTGTATGTAATCCAAACTAGGAACTAATTAATCCTTATTCGAAGCAAAACCCAGCCTATTGGGTCTATAATGTTTTCATGATTTTCTAGTAGGATTAAGGTATGAAGATCCAAATTACAGAAAGATACGTTATCCGCAAAGCCCCAGGTCCCTAGCATTCTGGATTACAGGTCCCATACCTGTATAATCTGACAGAACCATAAGAAAGAGATCTAAAATTTCAGTTGAAATGAAAACAGCACTTAAAAGGAAAGCTATTTTATGGAAAATGTTGTGGGTAAAGCTGGTCATACATGGAAACAGTGCATCTACATAAAAGCAAAATAAACTACACATTCAGTTCTTAATATTTTTGTATGGTTATATAAGAACTGAGTTGGTCTATCATTAAGCAAAAAGGACAGTGACTGCTATATATTTAGTATATATCTATAGTTACTTCATTATGCGTTCATTTCGTTTGGCAATCTTCTTGGCACGGACAGTATCCTTCGGCGTTGATTCTAATTTATCACACAGTTCTCCCACATAGAATTCAATATTCGCTAACATATGCAGTGTACTTAGAGTATCTTCCATATCCCCAAAGCATGTTCTGTACACCTCTGAAACTTTTGTATTCAGTGTTGATAACATTCGGTCCTGTTTTGAAAGAATTCATTTTATTTGTGGCATAAAGGAGAAAGAAAGTCTTATTCCACTTGGGGGTGCCAAATTTTAGGCACCTCCAAGTGATTGTATTTACTTACCGGTGTCAGCCCAGGGTTATTCCATCGAGCACCATGGAGCAATCCTCTTCCGGCTTCTTTCTTTAAATTTCCTGGGGCAGACACATGCGCAGTAGAATGAAATAGCTGACTTCTTTGTTAAAGTTTGTCTTTTTGCTCTAATGCGCATGTGCAGCCGCTTTGTGGTGCTCGCTGGAAGAAAGCACCGGCCTGGGGTGTCATAAGTAAATACAATCACTTGGGGATGCCTAATATTTGGCACCCCCAAGTGGAATAAGACTTTCCTTCTCCAAAAATGATGGTACTTAAAATATATCTTCATTTTAAGGGTTTTACCTGTTCTTTACAGGAAAATATATCAACCTTTTGTTCTAAATCTGTGGTTTTCTCCTCTTCTCTGGTACAGGCCTCTATGAGAAAAGCCTTCCGATTGGTGGCAATATGGATTTTTTTACCCCTAAAGGTCAAGACATTAATTATACCTGACTAGTTTAGAAGAAACTAAAGATTACAAATGTTACAAATGCTCTACTTAATATACTGAACTTACTGTACCTGCCCAGAAGTTCTGCAACCCTATAACAGTAATGAATCAACCAGTCTTCAACATTTGCCACAGCAACTCCCATAATCTGATGATTATGTTTGGCCATTTCTTAGTGGGAGTGATACTGCACATGCTTGAAGTGCTCTTGGATGTTGTTAAGAAGCTCAATTTAGGGGTTGTTAATAAAAATAGCAGAACGTGAGGTTACATCTGTCATAGAAACAGGGCTGATCATTAATTCTGATGCAGAATATGCTGCTTTCTATGTTGTTCTGTAATGTGAATGTAGCTAAGGATGATAGTGGTGGCATCATGCTGTGGGGCTGTACTTGCAGGCACTCGCCATCTTGTTATAGAAGATACAACTTAAGGTGTCAAATAGAACTTGTTTCAAGTAAGCTTTGCAAAAGAATTTTTGTCCAATAACATTGAACAAGAATATAAATGTCCTGTAATGACCCAGTCAAAGCCTAATCTCATCATCTTAAGCAAAACTGGTGCAGATTTATCCCAAAAGAATTAAAGCTATTTTACTGCAAAATGTGACACTACAATATATTAAAAGTAGCAATGTTGTAATTATGCAAAAAGCACACGTTATAACGTAACATAAAACAATCCCGCATTTCAGAACCAATTTTAGTTTCTGTGCTTTGCATTTGTTCAGTAAAATCAGGTAATTGGATTAATTATTAAGTCATTGCGTATATCTCATATACATCAACCCTATATGTATGGTATTTACAAGGAAAAAAAACCATTCATTGCATCGTTCTGAACTCACATTTTTTCCTGCATACTGACAGCCTGTTCCTGGGGTTCTGGGACCCTTTCTTCAAATTCCTGGAAGTTTTTGCTTTGAGAAACATATTCTTCTTCTAGTTCTGAATACAATTGAAGAAGTTGCTGTGGATGTGTAAAATACAGCTCTGGCTCCTAAGTAAAAGGAATAGAGGACTGTTTGAGTTCCAGGAACAGTAACGCCATAAAATGAAATTGCTTCAAAGTAATTAAAATAAAAAGTACTGTTGTCCTGCTCTGGTACAACTGGTGTGGTTGCTTCAAAAACACTGCAATAGATGATATAAACAAGCTGCTGTGTAGCCATGGGGGCAGCCATTCAAAGGAAAAACAGGAGAAAAGTCGCAGGATACACAGCAGATAACAGATACGATCTGTAGTATACAATGGGACTCCAGAGTTTACCTGTTATCTACTGTGTATCCTGTACTTGAATGGCTGCCCCCATGGCTACACAGCAGCTTGTTTATATAAACCATAAGTGTTTTTGAAGCAAATACACCAGATTTACCAGTGTAAGGCAACTGTACATTATATTTTCATTATTTTAAAACTTTCATTTTTTGTTGTTAGTAATCATTAGGGTGCCACTTGTCTGGTTTCACCCACACAGCCCAGTTTTTCGGAAGGGCTATCCAGGTGAAAACTGCTGTTCAGATTAGGAAATCTGGACTGGACTTGAAGTGAATGAAGCTGTAATCAGCCAATCACTGATCTTCCAGTTATAGCCCTGCCCCCAGCACTAACATGCAACCTACCGTCACCAGTCCTGTCCCTGACATCACAGACCTGCCCCCCACCCAGAATCAAAAGGTGGCAACCCTAGTACTGGGTTATGTCTGAGCATATATATTATATCGGCAGGGACTTAAGTGAAAATATTAAAAAACCAAAGCAAACATTTTTCCTTTGTTAGAGAAATGAAAAATGGGAAAAAAAAGTTGGAGAATAGCTAAGAATGAGGGCACAGAGGGATCAGGAATGAAATATGATGGGGGGGATATGGAAAAACAAAAAGAAGTAAGAAATTAATTATGAGAGACAGAGGATTTGTAGCCTAATTATATCATGGGGGAGTGGCTTTAGACTAAAAAGTTTGAAAACCTCTGTTTTAGGATTATATAAAATTGGGAAAGGAGGAAGCAGAAAATCTGGAAAGGGATCTCAATGAACAAGGGCAACTAAATCTGCTTTTCAGTAAAGTGGCTGGAGAACAACAGAGCACAACCAGTGTTAAAATTGGGTTGAAAAAGGACAAAGTCCATCAAGTTCAACACCTCCAAATGAAAAACCAGCATCCATACACTCCCCCCTCCATACCCTCACATAAATTATATATACCCATATCTATACTAACTATATAGTTTAGTATCACAATAGCCATTGATATGTCTGTCCAAGAAAACATCCAATCCACTCTTAAAGGAGAACCAAACAATTTTTATTAAAATCCCCTACCCTACATAGACCCAGCCTAGGTGTTACCATGAGTAAATGCCCCAACTCTTTACTTACCCCTCGTTGCAGATTCAGGTCATCAAAGTTCATGGGTGAAATCTTCTTCTCTTCGGTAATCTTCGGGTCTTCTTCCGCCACTTCTGCAATTTCTGTGACTTTCGGCACATGTGCAGTTGTTCGCCCGGCAAATTGCGCCAACACGCCCCTCTCTTCCCGAAGATTACTAAAGAGAGCCCGTGAACTCTGATGCCCTGAATCTGCAACGAGAGGTAAGTAAAGAGTTAGGGACATTTACCCAGGGTAACACCTAGGCTGGGGGGGAGCAGGGAGGGGGTTCTATGAAGGTTAGGGGATTTTAATAAAAAAGGTTTGGTTCTCCTTTAAAAGCATTAACAGTATCAGCCATTACAACATCACCTGGCAGTGCATTCCACAACCTCACTGTCCTCACTGTGAAGAACCACCTACGTTGCTTCAAATGAAAGTTCTTTTCTTCTAGTCTAAAGGGGTGGCCTCTAGTTCGGTGATTCTCTTTATGGGTAAAAAGGTCCCCTGCTATTTGTCTATAATGTCCTCTAATGTACTTGTAAAGTGTAATCATGTCCCCTCTCAAGCACTTTTTTTCCAGAGAAAACAACCCCAACCATGACAGTCTACCCTCATAATTTAAGTTTTTCCATCCCTCTAACGAGTTTAGTTGCACGTCTCTGCAGTCTCTCCAGCTCATTTATATCCCTCTTAACGGACCCATAAAGAGGCATAATTATGTTTTCATCCCTTGAGTTAATGCCCTTTTTATGCAAGACAGAACTTTATTTGCTTTAGTAGCCACAGAATGACACTGCCCAGAATTAGACAACTTGTTATCTACAAAAACCCCTAGATCCTTCTCATTTAAGGAAACTCCCAACACACTGCCATTTAGTGTATAACTTGCATTTATATTATTTTTGCCAAAGTGCATAACCTTGCATTTATCAACATTGAACTTCATTTTCCAGATTGCTGCCCAAATTAGTCAAATCACTCTGCAAAGTGGCAGCATCCTGCATACAACCTATAGTTCAGCAAAAATAGAAACAGTAGTACAGTACCTAGCATTAAGTGTACCAATGGGAGCAGTTAGTGTGAGTAACAAGTAGGATTGTGTGAGTAGGATTGTAAACCACTTAACTACCCCATAAGTCCACAACATGCATCACCTCTGAAGAGGGCCTTAGGATAAAATACATGCCCTTCTGTTATATAACCAAAATAGCTACATAGATATTATCATATACATTTTCCTATAAATTTATCCAAGAACTACCTCATCGCTGTCAAAATCCTCTGTCTTCTCATTTGTGTCATTCATAAAGAGATCATATGGAGTCCTTGATGGAAAGAATTTATTATTATCATATATTTATAAAACACCATCATATTCTGTAGTGCTGTACAATAAATGGGTGTTTACACGGAACATACAGATATACATACAAAGCAGCCAAAAGAGAGGGGGCAGAGTTGTGACATTTTGGGGCTGAAAGGGGGATTAGGTTAGTGAAATACTGGCCAGGTGGCAGCCCTTCTTGCAACAGAGCAGATGTTCAACAGAGCACAGGTGAAAAGTTTGCAAGCTCTATAAATACCTGGGAGGCTGTCTTCCAGTGCCAGAGATGGGGGATTTATCGTGGGTCCTTGAGACATCTTTTCTCATTAATTTACTTCTTGATGTTTCTACATGGAATGGAAATACTATTACAGTATATGTTTACAGAAAGATACTGTATACTACCATTTTAAGGGAAGGTACTTTCGAAAAGACTTGAAAAGACTGGTAAAGGTCACCATCAAGAAGGTATATACAGTAAATATTTTTTTGTAGTTTCTGAAATATTTGCATTTTTAGACTGCTAATAGGCTTTTAGCTCAACTGAAAGTCAGCAACCCAAGGGTTAACTGAATGCAGAAAGTGCATAGACCATGGATAGATATTTTTTGGAAAATAATCAAACAGATATATGCAAAGTAATTCACTTCAGACATTTATTTGGCAAAATCACCATAGCAATTAATTACAAAATTATGAAAAACAAACTCATATCATACCACAAGGCAGTGTCTTCCCCCTGTTTGCAGACCTCATGTCAACCACTCCCTCCTGATGCATTTCCCACCATTGGGATCATCAGGGTAGGTGTGGCTGTTAAAGGTCACATCCCTTATATTCATATATTGTAATAGTTCACTCTCCCTGCTTATGGTGGTGCTGGACTTCCGTAGACCGGGAAAGGTCCCAATAGCAAAAGTGAAGAGAAGTAACCAGATCCGAACACACACAATTTTTAGCAGTCGTGGAATATCCCCTTTTATTGTGCAACCAACAAGATCAACGTTTCAGGGGGGTTAACCCACCATTCATCAGGATGAAGGGTGGTCTCATTAAGGTCACAGAGCACTTAAGTATGACCCTTTATTTTATATAATTAATTTATAAGTTTGTTTTTCATTATTTTGTCATTAGTTGCTGTGGTGATTTTGCACAAATAAATTTATGAAGTGAGTTACACATTTTTCTGAATTTATTAAACCCCCGAGGATGGAAAAGTCTGAATTAGAAAATACGGTATCTCAGACCTGTTGCGGTTGCATATAACTCAATGGGAAAAGTCCCAATGATTTTTTTGGTGTGCGCTGGGTTTCGTGCAATACCCCAAAGTTTTTGGGCAAATAAAAAAAAAAGAAATCAGAGTTTTCGGGTGACAAAATCCCAAAAAATCTTGAAAATCTGATTTTTTTCCCCACAAAGCAAATTTTAGGAAAGTGTAATAATGTAATAGAGTTTGTAGCAGAAAATCTTAAGATAAAATCGGGCTTTGATAAATAACCCCCTAGAAGTCTTTCGTGTTTTTTTAATAAAAAAAAAAACTTACCCTTTTTAATTGATGGCAAAACCAAAGAGAGCCTTTTTTGTTTTTCTCGTCTTTTAGCCTGTTGACTGTTTAATCGCCTTTGATTTTCACTTTCTTGCCATTCAGGTGGGGCTAAAAGTCTTAGGAACTCTTCATACTGTTTATATTCGTTTAATAATTCTTGATATTGTGTAATGTCACTGCACAGATAGTATGTGTAATCACATTAGCCTTTTTTCAGTAATAGAGGTTTCTTAAGAGCTAGTGCATGCTATAAATTCACTAATCTGGCATTAGCAGAAAAACAAATGATGTTGCTAATCTGCTGCACAAGGAAATGTTTAATATATAAAAGCCAAAAGCATGGTTTAAGCACGCCTATCACGTTTATAGTACATTTATATTATATTTATATTATAGTACATGCATTTGTCGTAAACATTTCACATAAAAAGAGATAAAAAACAAAGTTAACTAGCCATGTTCAACATGTATACAAGAATTGCAAGTGAGCTAAAAAGTAGTTTTATTTTAAATGTAAAGAAAAATCTTACACCGAATAGGGTTCTTTTACAATTAACATGGATTTAGGCTAGCATAGTTAACATTAAGTACAAGCTACTGGCTTATTATTACAGAGGTGCATGTACTGAAGTTTGTTTAACTAAGAAAACATGGTTTTAATTGCTTTATTTTGGAGCTTTCTGGATACCTTTTTCAGGCTGATCCCTGCATTTGAAGTACTGCCCTATAAGATAAATATATTCCTATTGTTGATCATTTATTCCTGGTTTATATTCTTCCTTGTAACAAGCATTAAGATAGTATATGTTATTATAGACTGCCATCATGTGAACTCAACTGAACTCAACTTATTCCCCGGATAGATGTCATGGGTAACTAGCCAACCATGAGATTGCAGTTTAGCAGTGGTTGTTGGACTTTCTCCATTCAAGCCCTTTTACATTTGTTTTGGGGTCATTGAATCACATTTGAAAACTGGAAAGAGCCAGAAGAAAGGGCAAATAATGAAAAACTAAAATAAATATGAAGACTATTTGAAAAGTTTCTTAGAATTGGCCATTCTATAACATACTAATAGTTAACCTAAAGGTGAACCACCCCTTTAAGGTGCTCTTCACTTTAAGAATTCTCAAAAGGAATTCCACCAATAGGATCTATAGATATTTGAAGATGGAATAGCTATAAATAATTGTTTAATCATATTTCTATACTTACCTTTTAATTGCCATAAGTTTGCCAGTTTTTTCCAGTATTTCTGCATGTATTTCTAGCATGATTTTGTTTTCTTGATTTAATCTAAAATTCACAATGATAAATTATAAACAAATTGATTGTGTGATGTGAGTGCTACCAAGCACATTTAAAACAGTTACAGGTGCTTACATTTTAAAGGCTTCCACCTTGTTTCTCTTATTTCTTTCTAGATATTCTTCATACAATGCAGTGTACTCCTTAAGTCTCTCTTCAGCATTCTTTACATTTTCCTCTTCTTTTAAAGCTGCTCTTTCCATTGATTTTATCATATTCATTTTTACATCTGCAGCAAACTAGGACAAAAGCCAAACCCCTATGTTTTATATGTATTTTGGTGGGGCTGTTGTACCATACATTGCTGGGATCACTGTGTTATATATTACTGGAGCCACACTATTTGCACCACCATTTCAAGTCATAAAATCATGTATGTTACTTTTAAAATAAATATCTATTTAAAAATGAGATTTTTAGAGAAAGTCAACAAAAAAATACCTGCCCGCGAAACATCTTTCTGTTCTGAAGGATGTAACTATGCAAAGACTCCTTTTCAGTATGGAAATCTGCACAAATAATGGAGCATAGTTTTTCAAGCAATTCATTTGCAGTCTCTTGTTTCAGGCAGTTAGATTTATAGGATAGTAAGGATTCTGAGAAAAAACATCAGACTTGTGCACATATGAGTATGAAAATGTGGTTGACATGCAATTGTGTAAACTCTGGGCTTCTCTTAGAATAGCACACAACAATGTAAACAGGTACTGTATGTGTATACACAAATAATATCAAATGTGGGTGTTTATTATAGAAACATGAACAACATACACTAAGCCCAGTATTTAGAAGCCAAATTGTATCTGCCCTATAGCATTAATGATACAATGTGTATAGTATTAACTTTGTAAAAACAATGTAAATGGAGCACTGCTTATAGAGATCAAAATACAGACCCATAAATACATATATTTGATTTGCTATGCAAACTTCTTATATAGTCCTAAAAGTCATGAGACTGATATTGTCCATACACAGTTCCAATACACCCTTAAATTCAAATACAGAACAGCACTGCTTAGAATCGCAAACTATTAGTATTAAAGGAGAACTAAACCCTAAAAAATAATATGGCTAAAAATGGCATTTAATATGCTGAACTTATTGCACCTGCCTAAAGTGTCAGCTTGTCAATAGCAGCAATGATCCAGGACTTCAAACTTGTCACAGGGGGTCACCATCTTGGAAAGTGTCTGCGACACTCACATACTCAGTGGGCTCTGAGCAGCTGTTGAGAAGCTATGCTTAGGGGTCGTCGCAAATTATCAAGCAGCAAATGAGGTTGGACTGTAATATAAGCTGATGCTACAAGATTAATTATTAAATTCTGATACTTAGTGCACTGGTTTCTGTGCTGCCATGTAGTAATTATCTGTATTAATAACTAATCAGCCTTGCTTAGTGACATATTCTATGAGTACTGTAGATTGTGAGCCAGTCCCTAAGCTCAGTAAGTGACAGCAGCACAGAGCATGTGCAGTGAATCAGCAGAAAAGAAGATGGGAGCTACTGGGGCATCTTTGGAGACACAGATCTTCCCTGCTAAATGGCTGTGGTTGCATTGGACTGGTACAGAAGCCAAAAACATAATGTACAACATTTCTAGCTACTTCTTTAGTTCTCCTTTAAAGCCATCCCTTATCCATGCTATCACCATACACTGTTAGCAGAAACTCTTACTTCTTGTAATGGGGGGAGCCCAGCTTTCATCACTTTTTGTTGACATATGACATTTTTCATCCAGTTTATTTTCATTTATATCATTTTCCAATGCAGTTTGTCTTTTTGCATGTATGCTAGTTCTTTCTCTAGAAGCCAAAGTGGTTTGATCACAGGCCTTCAAATGCCAGTATTTATTTTCCTTCTGTAGATATGAAAATGGATAAAAGAAATAAAAGAAACTGCTTATTATTAAAATAGCAATAAGCATGATATTATTTACTTGTGGCACAGAATACATTGTGTGCAAGTGCTTCAAAAGGTACACAATTCACCAGAAAATACAGAATACAATGGCACTTGAAACTGAAACTGTAACTGTATGAAAGTGCAAAGAGAGTCTCTGGGTTGGGTATATGTACCTTTAACAAGTGGCATTAACATACCTCCCCATCTAGATACATTTGAATTGTTACAAATGTATCTTATCTTCTTTTGTGGCTGTTCTGGGCTCTCTGCCAAAAGCCAATTAAGTTAAGTTTTTCTGGCTGTTCAGTGCAGAGAAAACAGGACTTTCCAGTACAAATGAGGGACTGCAGGTCGAGCTGTCAAAACAGGGACTGTCCCTCTAAAAACCAGACAGTTGGAAGGTATGGATAAGGGCAATATATGGGTCAATTTTAAGGTGACCGCTGTTGACCCTTTATATCCTCTTTATGAGAAGTATACTACTGTACAGCCCTACGTTCACAATTAGTCCTTTATAAATAAAAATATACATACAAACATAATTTAAGATAATCTGTTAATAAACATGGCATCAATATTGTTCGCTGAACTTTTTTCTAGGGCTAATTTCCTTTTCTTTAAACTCCAATTAATTATAGTTTGCACACACCTTGTTTTTTTCTTTAAAATGCTGGCTCTGGAAAATACCAAAGTCCTTTGGGCAAGTAAAAGGGTTTTGCAGATTGTCATGCTGCTCTTGGTAGCCACCTGGGGGATAAAAAATCAAAGAACATCAATACTCAGAATAACTGATTTCTATTAACACAATGTATGGATACAGTTATGTATGTTGTTGAATATACAACTGAATACTCCATCAAAGATTAACTGCACTTTTTTTTTAGAGCTGAGTCATTTGCGTTGCCCATATTAGAATCCTCCATGCCTCACTAGGGTAATTGAATCTGACCCATAAATAGCGCTCCATCCCTGCTCCTGGACTGTTCTCTGTGTGATCAGCGGAGGTGTCGGGTATTTCACACAGCATTGTTTGACCACTCTGTGTGTAGCATGCAATGCACTACACCAATATAAAAGTAGACATGTCTCTGATTTAATGAAATAGCCATGTAATTATTTAAATAACAAGGTCTGTAAGTGTTGTATAATTGCTTGAAATACTTTTGTTTATAAAAGACCCACAACCAAAAAAAGAAAAATGGTTGAAAAGGGATCCATGGCATCCTGAAATGTTGCTGCGTGTGCTCTGATTATTATATCCATAAGTCATGATTGATCCAACACATTAACCTAACCAATATGTCATCACAAACTTTTAAATGACTGGGAGGTGACAATGGGCCAACTGTTAGAACCTTAACATTTTTTATGTAAAATTGATTGACAATGGATATTTATGCCTTAGGGAAATTACTCTACCAAATATTAATTTTTTTTAGGCCAAAATACACAATTCTGATTTTGATTTGTCCCTTTAAAGATTCAAAGTACCTCTACAGGTGAATGTGTGCATATTTTCACACAGTTTCAAATACACAACTTAAAAAAAGTACCTGAATTCTCTTCAGACATTTCTAGTGACTTCTCTTCAAATCCAGCAGTTATGCTTCAGTCTAAAAAAAATATTGCACATATATTTAAAAGATCTGGTTTCGGTATTGCATTATTTGTTTTTTGAATTTCCAGATAACTGTGCATATGTTTTATAATAGTGTTTTAATTAAAGTCCCACTTGTATAAAATTGGATTTGTATACTAAGGGACAGTAACCATATAATTACTGCGATTTTGCATGGTGGTTTTATCTGCTGTAAATGGTTCTGTTATACAATGACTTCCTATGTGCAAAACCTTACTATACCACATGCAATAGTACTATGTGTGCAAAGGGATCTACACAGAGATGTCAGTTTCAGGTATACCTTGCTTGGCCACATGCTGCACTGCTTTGGATGGTTATCAAAGAACTTTGTGTGATTCTGTGCACTTCAGTGAAGTAAATGCAAATTATTGACAGCAGGTGGCAGACCTGTTACTGTGGGTGACAGGGTGAGGGGAACTTACATCAGGGTGACACCTGAAAAATATAGATGAGCTGGCATGTCTGCTACACTTACTGCCTAATGTTGGAACAGGTATCCATACTGTAGAACTACTCTTTTTCAGGCCCAATACTAAGCCTGCTGTGCACGTGGTACTAGCACCCACTGTAGGAGAAATTGCTTAACAAAAGGAATTAAAGCACATGCTTGAGTCGGCTATGTGATTTATTTTTGAGATATACTGGGCATAGTGCCATGGGTTGGCATATTGATCAGTCTTAAATTAGAGTCCACCATGGTAAAATTCCACCACTCTCCATTCATTTCTATGGGATTTTAGTCCCATATTTATCAACACTCTAAATAAATCAGTGTTCACAAATATGTACCAGCTGATTGTTCGAAAATTGTTCTGAAAATAAATCTCAAATAAAAATATCTCAAATATGGTATTAGTTCAAATGTATTGGTAAAAAATTTTACAAGTTCCTTTACAAGTTCCTATAAAACATGCAAACAAGTATGTGAAGACCAGGCTTGGGCCATGAAAATATAAAAATGTATGTTGTAAAATATCCCTTTTATTTCCTTCATTTAATTTGATCAATTAAGGTTTACCTGATGTGTGTTGTTTCTATGATAGCAAACTGCAAACAGCTATAAATTCAAAATGGATACATACTCCACCTGGTAACTGCCAGATATGTAGGGGGGGGGGTGTCAGGGTAGTGATTTCCCAGTTTACAGATGGCAAGCCTAGTGCCTCAGTAATATCCCCTCATGTATTCCTGGGAGTGCGAAATGCATTTTCCATTTCAACTGCTGCAATGGAACGTGATCCAAACTCCACTCACACAAGCAATACAAGTTGGGGCCCCCTACATATGCACACGTGTATGTTATTCCTGAACCACATGTGGGCGGAAGTGGCCAAATTACTGCCTGGGACAAACACCAGTCCAGATGCTTCATTGTAGGGAATAAGGGACTGACCAAAGCCTTTCTCCCAACATATAGGTATTTTTATACACAGGGGCTGACGTGATGTCCATACAAACATAGCTTTTCCTGATGGTGTCTTTTTATAATGTGCAAAACGGCCATTTTAGATGGAGTATTCTGCCAATAACCACCTTATACAAAATGTGTTATCATTGCCCAGCTACAATGTTGCTTTTATAAACTAAAAATACTTGAAAATCAACAGAAAACACAGTTTCCTGCAATAAACCTACAAAAATGTTATGGAGCAGTATCTATGTGTAGAGGCTATGGAAAAGCTAGGGAGTTATCCTGACTAAGAAAAGTGCCCTTTGTGGTTGATGTTATGCCCCCTTTATGTAATGGGATTATCACACTAAGAAATCTTATAGAGAGCCAAATAAAGGTGGCCATACACGGAGAGATCTGCTCGTTTGGCAATGTTGCCAAACGAGCGGATCTCTCCCCGATATGCCCACCTTGAGGTTGGCAATGTGTCCACAATTAAATATTAGGTAAGAAAAAGGTCATACGCAGAATTACTGCAAAAATTCCAGGTGCTCTTTTATTCCACTACATGTTTCGAGCTGGCGCTCTTTGTCAAGTGTTACAAAATCTACACAATTGTGAACATTTAAACCATTAGCCCCTCCCCTTCCAATCATAATGCAGGTGGCAACTGCTAAGGGATCCAATTTTATTTGCCTAGCCACCAAATAAATTCTGTCCATATTAAAACAGATCAAGTGAACAAATATTTCCAGTGTAAAAATACAAAAGGTAAAAAGTGTATAAAAAGTCTCATTTCGTGCGTCTCTCCATCCTCCTCGTTTACAGTGTAAAAGTTCAAAAGTTCATAATTAAAAGTCCACATTTATACCTAAAAAATAGGAAAGAGGATAAACGGTACAAAATACACTTGCGTCCCTGGCACTGCCTCGTGAAAGCCTGCCTAGAGTAACCTTGCCCTTAATTATACAAAAAATTATACAAAAAATTGCAACCACATAGCTGTAACATCAGCAAATATAAGGGAAAAAATTCTCTTACCCTTATGCCTTGTTGCAAAAACCATTATTCAGAACATTATTTTTCTGTTATCTAGAAGAAAGGAAGAGTGTGTTAAATACATCATGTATAGTCGCAACTATTATGTTTCAAGTAAAATGTTGCAATATATTCGATCCTAGCAACATTGTTTAAAGAAAACTACTCACGCTCCAATAGTCATTTAGACCTTCTGGTTTCAAGCTATTCAGTTTTTTAATCCACCTGGCTTCTTGTTGTAGTAGTACCTTGGTTAGACTCCCCCCTCTTTCGGGTCTACGTACCACTTCCAATACCTGCCACTTTAGTTGGGCCTGATTGTGTACTTTGTCGTGAAAGTGGTGAGATACTGACGTGTCTGTTTGTGTGTTAGGTTTAAAGTTACGAATATCAGCCTTATGTTCTTTAATTCGCTCTTTCACTTGCCTAGACGTTTGACCCACGTACACCATTCCGCAGGGGCATTTTAAAAGATATACCACCCCCGCCGTATCACAAGTGGCATAGGAATACAACTTGTATTTCTTTCCAGTGATGGGATGGTACACTGTGTCTCCTTTAGTCACAGACGAACAACAGACACATCCCATACAGGGGAAGGTACCTTTCTTTGAACTCCTTATTAGCCAAGATGTCGGATTTGGATCTTTTCGTAATTCAGAGGGACATAATTTGTCTCTCAATGTCTGTCCTCTCTTATAGCTAAAGAGGGGAGGGTTGCTACAGTGATGTTTCAGGATCTTATCCTGCTGTATGATAGGCCAGAATCTTTTAATTACCTTTTCAGGTATTGGAAGTGGTACGTAGACCCGAAAGAGGGGGGAGTCTAACCAAGGTACTACTACAACAAGAAGCCAGGTGGATTAAAAAACTGAATAGCTTGAAACCAGAAGGTCTAAATGACTATTGGAGCGTGAGTAGTTTTCTTTAAACAATGTTGCTAGGATCGAATATATTGCAACATTTTACTTGAAACATAATAGTTGCGACTATACATGATGTATTTAACACACTCTTCCTTTCTTCTAGATAACAGAAAAATAATGTTCTGAATAATGGTTTTTGCAACAAGGCATAAGGGTAAGAGAATTTTTTCCCTTATATTTGCTGATGTTACAGCTATGTGGTTGCAATTTTTTGTATAATTTTTTGTATAATTAAGGGCAAGGTTACTCTAGGCAGGCTTTCACGAGGCAGTGCCAGGGACGCAAGTGTATTTTGTACCGTTTATCCTCTTTCCTATTTTTTAGGTATAAATGTGGACTTTTAATTATGAACTTTTGAACTTTTACACTGTAAACGAGGAGGATGGAGAGACGCACGAAATGAGACTTTTTATACACTTTTTACCTTTTGTATTTTTACACTGGAAATATTTGTTCACTTGATCTGTTTTAATATGGACAGAATTTATTTGGTGGCTAGGCAAATAAAATTGGATCCCTTAGCAGTTGCCACCTGCATTATGATTGGAAGGGGAGGGGCTAATGGTTTAAATGTTCACAATTGTGTAGATTTTGTAACACTTGACAAAGAGCGCCAGCTCGAAACATGTAGTGGAATAAAAGAGCACCTGGAATTTTTGCAGTAATTCTGCGTATGACCTTTTTCTTACCTAATATTTAATTGTGGACACAAGGCTTCAAAGGACGGAAGCAGTAAGAAGTGGTCGAACTTGGAGGTGAATCAATGCTTAAACATATGTGATTGAGGTTGGCAATATCGGGATGATCAGATTGTGGGACCTAGGGCTGAACGATCGGATCCTAACGATGGTTAACGGGCGGTCGAACAGATTCGGCTGCGATCCAACGGGATTTTTAGTCCTGTCCGATCTACCTCTGGCCGACTTTCGTCCAGATATCGATCAGAGCTCAATCTGTTAAAATCACCAGACATCATGTCTCTCTACATGTAGAATTTGTGCTAGAGGTTACTTTTTTGTTTTGTTTGTACTGGAATCAGTTATTTGAGTGAGCTCTAATTCATCTGCTAGGAAAGGGAGCACCCCTATAAGATATATTGCATTTAACTGTCAATGAATATCTGACACCCAACTGCTGCATGAAAACAGAATGAAGAGAAACAGATGATGTTAGAGAAATAGTGAATATAAACTAACTTGATTATTTCAGAAACTATACAGAATTTTTAATTGATTGTATTTAGAAAGTTTATTATTTCAGTATGACAAAGTTTATATTACATTTTCATTTTTGCAACAGTTTCTCCTTTAAAGTTATGACATGATGCTTTAAAAAAAAACCAGTGCAGTCTGCAGAATCCTTTTAAATTGACAGGGGTAAAATGGCAACTATACCAGAAACTATACCCAGTACCCAGAAAGCAAACAGTTTGTGAGGCTCTTTTGCTATTATATTATATAGGCAGGGCTTCCTTTATTCATTCATGTAAACAAATGCCTGGGATACTAAATATGATGAGAATAGCGACCAGAAAAATGTCAGAATGGAGCGTTCCAGAGCAAAAGGTTAAATACAAAAATAAAAAAAAGTGAAGAGTACAAAAAGTTACTTTTAAAATACATGACCTCTTTAAACTGTTTACTACTTGTGTGATAAAACCACACATAGACGTACAAGTTACCACACACAGCAGTTGGACTCAAATCCCAGTAGAGGGCGATCTTTGTAATCATTTGTACAATAGAAACACTAACACATTATTTATTCAAAGTTGTGAATCCCTGCACTAAGAGCACAAAATTATGAATAAATGGCATTATCTGAAACATGGTTGCACTTTAGGGCAGTAAAATGTCAATGGGATTGATAACATACAGCAACCCAAGCATATTAATTAAATAGCAGGGGGTGGTGATAAAGTCTGACCTGTTCTCCAATGAGCCCTGCTTCCCTCTGCAACTGCCAGTGATCAAGCTGCTTCCTGCAGTCACTTTAACTTTCTCACTGGGGAAGAGAAGACTGTGCTGCAAGGTTCTGGCTGATACAATGGCTAGCAAATTCAGGCTGCTGCTGGAAAACGCTGAACAGATTGTAGTCGTCTGCACTAAAGAGGAACAATATCTGCTTGAAGATGGAATGCAGCATTTGGCAGTACTGGAAAAGTCCAGCCTGGTGATTGGAAAGTAAGTGCGACGGGGCAATTCATACAACTCTTGTCAAGGCAAACAGGTGCCCTAGTTTATTTATTATACTTAAAGGTACAGGGTGAGTTCACAAAGAAGATACATGGCAAGACATTGTTATACAGTGGTTATTTGCCCAAAATCATATCTCTGCTTTTGTGTTAAATTTAAAAGTATTGCACTTTTTCATAAATATGGAATTTAAGGAGAATCCACATTTTTTAACCCCCCCCCAAAATAATCTGGAAATGAAATTATACGTTTATTGTGGTTTTTGTCACTGTTTGGACAAATTCTGAAATCATACACGTTGTTTGCGCCTCAAGTTGATTTAGCAATATAGTTCTTGCTATTTGCAGCACAAGCTCACTGTATGACATTGTAGAAAGCTGGACTGCATAAAATAGGAGCACTGAGCCTGTACATCTAGGGATTTTTTAAGGGAAGGTTCACCTTTGAGTTAACGTTTTGTATGTATTGTATGTATGTCCTATTCTTACCAACTTTTCAATTGGTCTTCATTTTTGATTTTTAATTATTTGCCTCCCTTCTTTGCCTCTTTTGAGCTTTCAAATGAGGACATTAACCATGGCAGCCAAAAACCTATTACTCTGTGAGGCTACAACTATATTGTTATTTTTTATTACTCATCTTTATATTCTGGACCTGTCTCATTCAAACCACTGTCTAGCTGCTAGGTTTAATTAGACCCTAGCAAACTGATAGCTGCTAGTATTCTGAAATAGAGAGCTGGTGAACTAAAAAGTGAAATAATGCGAAAACCACAAAAAATAAAAAATGCAGACCAGTTGCAGATGATATTAGAATATCCCTCTCTACATCGTACTAAAAGTTAATTCAAAGGGGAAGATGCTTATGTTAACATTATTCTGAGACTGCAAACTTTTATTAATCACTGAGATGTATTGTTCTGATCAGTGCGCAAGTGTGAATTGACCTGAGTGTGGCACTATATTATTATATTTATAGACATAATTAAATACTGTCTCTTATGAAGTCTAAATAACATGAAAATGCAGCTTTCAGAAAGAATTGCTTACTGCCAGGCAAAAAGGTTAGTGCCACAGTCACAACACAGTGGTTGTTAGTGTTACTTTTTCATTGATATAAGTAACACAACTATATACAGGTATGGAATCTATTTTCCGGAAACCCGTTATCCAGAAAGCTCTGAATTACAGAAAAGCCCATAGACTCAATTTTATCCAAATAATCCAAATTTTTAAAACAATTTCCTTTTTCCCTGTAATAATAAAACAGAACCTTATACTTGATCCAAACTAAGATATAATTAATCCTTATTGGAAGCAAAACCAGCCTATTTGGCTTATTTAATGATTGTCTAATGATTGCCCCAATGACAGCTAAAAATATATTATGATGTTTCAGTGATGGATGCATAAAAGCTGTGGGACCTGCTGAGACCATTCGCAACCACTTTTCTAATGCTTCATTCGAGAATATAATTGACTGCTCAGGGAAATGTATACTTCCAGGTGGGTGGAACTTTCTTTTTCTAGGAAACAATTTTATACAGGTATTATGTCATTCCTGGCTGTGCAGTTGTTGCTAAATTAAAAGAAAAGTCAACATCTCAGTACAGTTAATGTCAGATAACAAAGATGGAGGTTGGAGATCAGCAGCAGTATGGACTCCGGCTCTAGGTATCTGCATCTCCCTACTTACCTGAGATGGTCTTCTCTTTAAATTCCAGTCCTTTTAATTAACTGAAGCCACCACTGCTTCCTATTGTCTGTTGCTCATTGCTCCACAAGATGGTGGCACAGCCATATTACAATTGCTTAAAGGAGAAGGAAAGTCTGTTTGCACTTGGGGGTGCCAAATGTTAGGCATCCCCAAGTGGTCGTATTTACTTACCTGAAACCCCAGGCTGGTGCTATTATCGGTAGAAAACTGCACCGGCCCGGGGTTATACCAGTGAGTACCACAGAGAGATCTTCTTCCTGCTTCGTCTTTCTTTGGGGGGTTGCAAATCTGTTTGCCACGGGAAATTTGAAAATAGAAGAATCCGGAAGAAGATGTCTCCGTGTCGCTTGCTAGAAAAACCCTGGGCCGGTGCAGTTTTCTGCTGATAGGAGCACTGGCCCGGGGTTTCAGATAAGTCAATACAATCACTTGGGGATGCCTAACATTTTGCACCCCCAAGTGCAAACAGACTTTCCTGCTCCTTTAAAAAAATGTATGTGTTTTAATGTAATGGACAGCCATTCAAAGCTGAAAAGGGAGAAAAGGCACAGGACAACACAGCAGATAACAGATAAGCTCTGTAGTACACAATGGGATTCTTCAGAACTTAGATGATGATATGACTATGAAGATTTTCATAGATGATGATACATGTTTATTTTGGCATGCTAGCATGACAACATCAAGTGAATGCTTAGTGATTACAGTGGATTTGAAATTATGTATCCTTACTGGACATTGTTTTTTAAAAGTGTATTTTATTGTTTCTTCTGCAGGCTTTGTAGATGCGCACACTCATCCTGTGTGGGCTGGGGACAGGGTGCATGAATTTGCAATGAAGGTAGGTAGAACAAGCTATTGTCTTATATGAAGGCCACATTCATTTACATAACCAAAAGTCTAGCCACACACCAGCAATGAATCCAATAATGAATAAAAAGCCAATACATTTTATGCAACAAACGGGGTGATCCCAAGCTTTATTCCATGGTGCTCTTGACACGATTCTACAGATCAAACGTTTCGGGACCGCATGGCCCTTCACCCTTCAGCACTGATGAAGGGCCATGCGGTCCGGAAACGTTTGATCTGTAGAATCGTGTCAAGAGCACCATGGAATAAAGCTTGGGATCACCCCGTTTGTTGCATAAAATGTATTGGCTTTTTATTCATTATTGGACACATTTGTTTATATACCAGGACAGAATTCTTGATATTGCTTTCCTATCTTTCTTCAGAAAATACTTTTTCTGGTTTTCAGAATGCTGTGTGTACTTATATTATAGCTATAAATACTGACCATAAAAGATTGTTGGGTTGTGTAATTAGCATGTATGACTGATACCCAATCTGTAGCTTGCAGGTGCCACATATATGGACATTCACCAGGCTGGTGGTGGAATCAATTATACTGTTGAGCACACCACTGCTGCTTCAGAGGAGGAACTGTTTTGCAGCTTTAAACATCGCCTAGAGAGGATGCTCCGAGCAGGAACAACATTGGTTGAATGCAAGAGCGGCTATGGCCTGAAGCTTGAAACAGAACTGAAGATGTTAAGAGTAATTGAAAGAGCTCATCGGGAACTAGACATTGCTGTTTCATCTACTTACTGTGGAGCTCATTCTGTGCCCAAGTAAGATTCATTGTATTCATAGATTCATTTTAATTTATTGTTCAGTGTGGCTTTGTATTATACCAAATGCTCAAAGAAGTCAGTTTTTTTCCTGACATAAAATTACCTACACAATTACCTGCACAGTGAGTTCTAAATGATCTCTCTTTTAGAGGAAAGAGTGCACAGGAGGCAGCTGATGATATCATTAATAACCATCTACCAGCACTAAAACAGATGTCCCTGAATGGGGAAATCCACGTGGATAACATAGATGTCTTCTGTGAGAAAGGAGTCTTTGACTTGGAATCCACCGGAAGAATTCTTCAAGCTGGAAAAGCTATTGGCTTGAATCTAAATTTTCATGGGGATGAACTTAACCCTATGAATTCAGCAGAGGTATTGTAGTCCTGGGTTGTATTATTTTGTGTGTTTTTTAATTTGCGTTTCACATAGGTTAATGGTGATGGTGCCTATTGATCTTGTACGGCTCATTCATCATTGTATGGATCTTGTACATTCAGTGAAGCCCAACACAGTGGCCAGTCAAGGAACCATATGGATGGGCCATTTTATAACATATTGGCTATAGTTGTTAATTTAAAAACTATATTTCTTTGTTTTATTATTGAACTTGGGAGTTTGATACTAATATGGGTATTCTCACATGTCTACTTATGTATGAAGTAGGGATGCACCGAATCCACTATTTTAGAATTCGGGCAAATCATTTTTGAAAGATTCGGCTGAATACTGAACAGAATCCGAGATGTAAATTAGGAGAAAAATAGGAAAGAGAACCCATGAATGAATTCCTTGTTTGTGTGATGAAAAGATTTTTTGGATTCGGATTCAGTTTGGCCAGACAAGGATTCGGCCGAATCCTTTTGAAAAGGCAGAATCTTGGCCAAATCCCAAACCAAATCCTGGATTCGGTGCATCCTAGTATGAAGGCAATATGATAAAATAAAATACATAGGCATAGCATATAAGCACCCAATTTCTTGTCTACTGAGCCAAATCTTTACAAACATCTTTAGAAAATATTTGGAACAGAAAAATAAGACACCATGCAAAAAGGGACATAGATCCTAGCATGAAAAAATGAATGCCTGATCAAAGCTTTATAGAGGAATTAAATTAAAACTGAAAACATTTTATTTCAGAACATCCAGTAAATTTTTAAGAATGCATTGAAAAATACACATTTGCAAACCTGGTTCATATATTCACATGCAATATCCATATAGCGCTTGCAATCCCTTCATGCACGCCATGCATGCACATGACAGGATATGTTATGTTGAATGGGGTTCCAAAAGCACAGAGGGCACTTCGAAAGGAGGGATCAACATCTCCCCCTCCCCAATCTTCAATAGCGGGGAGAAGATCATCAATCAATATGATCTATAAATAGGGATTTCATTAACTCATTTTGTATTGTGAATTTTCAGATGGGTGCGGAATTAGGAGCACATGCTGTGAGCCATCTGGAAGAAGTAAGTGATAAAGGGATTGCTGCGTTAGCCAAAGCAAAATGTTCTGCCGTATTACTGCCCACAACTGCTTATATTCTAAGGTAAGGTATCTTCAGACACAACATTATCTACCCATGTGCTTTAATTCCATTACCTAATCTTCCTTATGCATGTACAGATAGTACTTCTTTCTGTGTATTAGTGCAGTTTGAGTTGCAGTTTGTCCTTGCTTGTGAAAGAAGATAGTTTGATTCAAAAGAATAACAGAATTTTATATTTAGACATGAATGGTGTTGCATTACAATAATTGCCTAATTTAAGAAATGTCTTGAAAAAGTATTTAAAACAAAGTTTCATCTTTTTCTGTTCGACAAGTGACCTTGTTTAACACTTACAAAGTAATTATTACAAAGTTGCAGTTAGACTGTAAACTTACCTTGTCAGCAAGAGAAATTGGTAAACAAGTTTGACCTGAAGAAGAGCTCTGTGAGACAATGAATTATTTCTGCTTAGTACAGAGCAGGTTTTATTTAGTCCAATGTATTTGTATAATTATAGGAATTGTACTCAGTTGGTTACTCTTATTTAAGTTCGACAAAACGTATGTTTTTTTTTTGTGTTTCAAATGGGTGACATTTTGCTTTGATTCTTTTCACTTCCATTGCATTCATGTTTCATGTGTGGTTTTTAACTGGTTTTCATCTGTTTTTTTTTTTTTTTTGAAGGCTTAAACAACCAAGAGCAAGGGACATGCTTAAAGCAGGAGTCATTGTTTCGCTTGGCAGTGATTTTAACCCTAATGCATATTGCTTTTCTATGGTAAGCGTTGCCTGATTAATTTTATATTACTAATGGAATGTAAAGTTAGTAAATCATAGCCAGACAGCTAAATTATATTTCTTTGTAAAACCCTATGCAATAAAACATTATTGACTGACTGCAGTTATTTCAAAGAGAGCTTTTCTTTTATAATATAATAAATGCCCTTGCTATCTTAGCCTATGGTGATGCACTTGGCTTGCGTCAACATGAAGATGTCTCTGAAAGAAGCTCTGGCTGCTGCTACCATCAATGCGGCATATGCTTTGGGAAGAGCCCATACTCATGGTTCACTGGAAGTTGGAAAACAGGGAGATGTCATTGTAATTAATGCCTCACGGTATGTATTGATTGATCACTACAGAATTGGTTTTGTTCCGATTTTTCAATCGAACTAAATTTGGGTTATCATGAAATTATGTGGCAGCTCTTTGGTTTCATAAATGTAAAAAAAGAACCCTTGAATTGAGGGGCAGATTTCTCAAAATGTGAGATTATAGCTTGCCACTGAGAAACCCACTCATTTTCTATTCATTCCTATTGGACTTTTAGAAGTGTATTTATTAATGGGTGAAAGTTAGAGCTCACCATTTGATAAATATGCTTCTAAAGTTTTATCGCCGGTCTCTTTTATTAAAAACACTGCTGTGGTCTTAGTAATCGTGCAAGCATTCTTTTCATTTTGTGTTTGCAGAACTCCAATGCATTTTTTTGTGGGAAACATCTATGAACACCAGAATAACACATGGAATATGGTGTCTGGCTGGGTTTACAGATGGATATATGTGACATTAATTAGTACAGCATATTGGGTGGTTGGATCCTCTGTATGTTCTCTTCATACACCTCACTTTAATGCACTTCTTATGGGCAGTGCTCGGATCTAGACAAAGACAAGTAATTCTCTGCACTCAAACATATTTTTAGGATATTAATATAAAGCTGTTAAAAATAACCACCCCTTTTAACAAAAAAAAAATATTTTTCCATGTATTGTAATAAATTACTATGTTATTCTATTTTGGTCTGACCAGTCCTACACTCAATTTCATCTAATTAATTCATCATTCCCGTATATTATTATACAGGGGCTAAGTCTTAACTGCAACTTGCTTTCCAAGTTTAAAACTCATAAATGGCTACCATTTTTATAAGACACACCACAGGGACCACCTGAGTCAGGTTAGCAAAACAGTCAGGTTTAGAAACTTCAACTAAAGGTCCCCATAGACTCAAAGATTTTTCTTTGGTGAACGACAGATTTTAGTGAAATCCAACCAATCCTTCAAATTATCGTGAGGTTTGTGGGAATCGAATGATCGTGCATCTAACAATTTTTTGTCCGACATCGATTTCACAGTGAAATCTATCTATGTTTGCAGGGCCAAGCAGGCAGCTACCCTCAGTTTTCCTGGCTTCAACTAGACCAGTGCTGTCCAACTTCTGCGGTACCAAGGGCCAACATTTTACTGGCCTATGTTGTGGAGGGCTGATAATGGAAGTCAGTGTTGGCCACTCCCCTTTTTAAACCACACCCACTGTAAACCACACCCATGTTACCACAAGAACTTTTAAGATCATATCCACATTAACAGTGGTAGCACACCAAAAAAACAAATAGTTGGTGCTCACTGCAGGGAAATCCCTCATCACTCATGTGAAAAATTTAAGTCATGTTAAAATATACCCTTAAATCCATATGCCTCATCCTCCCCTGTGGATAATACATGTTTATAAACACCTTAGGGGCCTTAACAACAATTTCCAAATGCTAACAAAACCCCAAGAACAAACCCCTAACAGGCTTACATTCCACAGGTAGCATAAGGCAAGCAGAGAATGGCACACACAAGCAGCACTGGGCAAGCAGAGAATGGCACATACACGCAGCACTGGGCAAGCAGAGAATGGCACACACAGGGAGGGAAGGCAGAACAGAGCAGGAGACAGGAAAAGCTATCATTCTAATATGTACTACATACAGTGACACAGTGCTGGTGCCCCATTAGCATTTTGAATAAGGTGTGAACAGGTGAACAAGTTTCAGTCTGGGTCTCAGGTGTGAACAGTACAGGCCTTTAGAATGTGAACAATAGAGGTGTCACAAGTGTGAACAATACAGGGGATAGTCTGATTTCTTATTATTGAAGGTTTTTGAGTTATTTAGCTTTTTATTCAGATGCTCTTCAGTTTGCATTTTAAGCAATCTGGTAACTAGGGCCCAAATTACCCTAGTAACCATGAAATGATTTGAATAAGAGACTGGATATATGAATAGGATAGAGTCTGAATAAAAGGATCAGCAATAAAAAGTAGCAATACTAATACATTTGTAGCCTTACAGAGCATTTGTTTTTTTAGAAGGGGACAGCAATGCCCATTTGAAAGCTGCAAAGAAACAGAAGAAAAAGACAAATAACTATAAAACTATAAAAAATAAATAATGAAAATAAATTGAAAATTTACTTAGAATCGATTGTTCTATAACATACCAAAAGTTATTTTAAAGGTGAACCACCACTTGTACATTCATATTTTAAAAAAAATGTTTTTTAGTGTCAGTATCACTTTAAGGTCAATTAGGGTGAGATTTAGGGTGAAAAAAGTATCTGATGACCAAAGGTTGGACCGCCAAGGGGAAATGAAAATCTTAACAACTGCCGCCTTAAGGTATATAGATTAAAAGGTGATTTAAAGGAGTTTGTTCTTCTAAATACACATGCATGAACTTTTGATGATTTCTAGCAACTTAAAAGTTTTCTTTTCATTTGTAGGTGGGAACATGTGATTTACCAGTTTGGTGGACATCAGGAATTGATTGAATGTGTTGTAATCAAAGGGAAAATAGTATACAAGAATGAAAAAATTCTCCATCTGTAGAATGGACCTACTAAAATAATTTGTATTATAACAATGCCCGCATTTTTCACATTAATGTATGTTTCTCTAATTTCACATAAATCCACTACAGTGAATTCCAGATTATATTCCTAAAGTGCACCAATTGATTACACTGACAACTAACTAAAAGTAAAATCTATTTTTACTATTGAAGTACATTGAAAAAATGCCATCTATTTGTAAATGTTTAATCTGACAAGAAAAGATTTTTGAGTGACTTTTTACCAAAAACCACATCACAAAATGCCATACAAATAGCTCAGAAAGAATGCCCTATATTAATTTTCTCTTAGTATTTATACCATCCAAACCTAAAGTATCCTAAACTTCCATGCTATCTTTTATGTATGCTTCCCAAGCATAGCTTTGGTATTCCCTACAATATTTAGGGATCATGTGACCAATGAGTCGACACAATACTATTCATAAAAGGTACATACATTCATATGTATTCCTAGCACCAGCCTGCTGTGATGAATAGCATGCATTGACACTACGGAACCCTGAATGACATGGCAGTCATTTCAGGGTTTCACTAGCAGGTTACAGGCTAAACGACTGAAACAGCAGGAAGTAAAGTGGAGCTTTGGCTCCTCTAAATGTCCTCTTCTTATGAAGCACCATATAATAGCCTATATTTTGCATTGGCAGATAAGATTTTCCCAAAATGACCAATGTCCATAGAACATGGATATTAGTTGGGCTCACTGTATTCCATACATGGATAGAAATTTGTAGAAAACACTTTTTTTTAAATTTATTCAAGCAAGAAAAATACAACCATTTATTCAAAATAATGTACACGTTTATGTATAACAGAACATAAATAAATTAAAAAGTCAGTGTATCTCTCTCTTTTTTTGAATACCTAACTTCTAGGTTTAGAATGCTAATGGCTGTGAGAGTGTGGCTAAGTAAGAAACTTTGTCATGTATTGAGTGCTGACTGCTAAAAGGTATTACTCCTTATCTTGCACTATTTTTTGCATGTATTTATGTAGTACAAAAGTTCCATACACTTGTAGTGCTGTATGATAAGGGAATGTGTTGTTTTTTGCATTCTGAATAGTATCTTATATAAGAAAAAACTAGAATGTCTAATGGCTGAACTCCACAGCATGCAAGGAGCGATCTGTCACCATGCGATGACACGCATGCAACGTGTCAAATGTCCAGAAAGGAAGTGAATGAGAAATCACAGGTAAAAACTACATGTATCCGACATGACGCAATCTGCATTGTTTTCATCCGACAGTCGGATACATGTAGTTTTTACCTGCGATTTCTCATTCACTTCCTTTATCTTCTAGATATCCAACACATTGGATGGCGACAAATCACTCCTTGGTTCAGCCCTAAAACTCCGGCCCGAAAAATTGAATTCGAATCTAATTCGACTAAACTCAAATCGAGTTTTTTTTCTCGGAAAAAAGCTTGAATGTCAGGAAGGCTATTAACATCTTCAAATGGGTCACTGGACCTCTGCCATTGAGTACTACGTGAACTCGGCAGGTTTTAGGTGGTGAATAGTCAAATTTGAGTTTTTCCCAGGGTCAAGGCATGATAGATTTCAAATTCAAGTCTGGATTATTCCTAACTCGAATTTGTGAGTTTCCTATATTAATTACCATGTTGAGAAAGTTTGTTCGTAGCATTTCGTTATGCATATTTACATAAATTATTCATATTGTTCCTGCAAAAAGCATTACACTAAGGGGCAGATTTATCAAAGGCTAAAGTGAAAATTCAAATTTAAAATATTTGAATTTCGAGCTAATTTTTGTGTACTTCGACTACGTAATAGTCCAAATAGTCCAAATTCTCTCCGACGGAGAGATTTAGTCGC
Source organism: Xenopus laevis (assembly GCF_017654675.1). Taxonomy (NCBI): domain Eukaryota; kingdom Metazoa; phylum Chordata; class Amphibia; order Anura; family Pipidae; genus Xenopus; species Xenopus laevis. Next base: position 64,001,799 of record NC_054375.1, read on the forward strand.
CTGGTGACTAATCGCCTCTTCTTCGGCCCGACAATCTCCCTGAACTGCCTTCCGCCGGCTAAAATGAAAAATCGCCTGCGGCAATGCACTTGTGGCGCTTCGATTTCCAAAGTCGCCCGAAGTTTCCTTGTGAGGCAACTTTGGAAAGCGAAGTGCCGCGAGTGCATTGCCGCAGGCGGTTTTTCATTTTAGCAGGGGGAAGGCAGTTCGGGGAGGCAAAAATATCTTCCCGAATCTGCCAGTGTGCTAAAGCCCTTAGTCTTTTACCTATGAAACTATTTGACACTACTTTGACGCTGTTTTTCCCTCCCAGTAATTCTAAAGATCAAAAGTCCCAAGAACTTTGTTTACTGATCTATTGACTCTGTGTTTTTCACAAGTTGTTATAGTAACGGCACATGGGCTTGAAAATTGCACAAGTCCCCCATCCATTAACCTGCAATAAAATCACTTGATAAACATCCTAAAAGTTGCGCAAACCCAGTCCCATAGAAAAGCAATGAAAAACATGATAAATGTTAATACAATTGCTTAGTTGAATTCAATAAAAATGTATGGGAGGGGGGTGGTTTGGTGCTCTGCTTTATGGCCTGCTTAAACCAGAATTCCTTGTGTGCCTCTATCCTGTTCCTCTGACAGTTATAGGCCACCAAAAGAGTTGAACAAAACAGCTTGGAAATAGTTCTACTCTGTTCTCTTGCAATGGTCCTCTGTTGCAATGGTATTGGCTAAATGGTAAGAGACTTGAATGTGGAGGGGAAAACAAATCTTTATAATTTGCTTGGCAGATATAGATCATTTGAACACATATTGGACAATCTATTCAACCCTCCAGTATTTACAGATTATGTCCTTTCAGCTATTCCTGCACACGTTTTTATATTGAGATACAGGTATGGGACCTGTTATCCAGAATGCTCTGGACATGGGGTTTTCCGGATAACTGATCTTTCCGTAATTTGGGTCTTCATGCCTTAAGTCTAATAGAAATTCATTTATACATTAAATAAACCCAATAGGCTGGTTTTCCTTCCAATAAGCATTAATTATATCTTAGTTGGGATCAAGTACAAGCTACTGTTCTATTATTACAGAGAAAAAGGAAATAATTTTTAAAAATTTGGATAAAATGGGGTTTATGGGAGACAGCCATTCCGTAATTCGGAGCTTTCTGGATATCGGGTTTCCGGATATGGGATCCTATACCTGTAGCTTGAAATACAGTATAATAAGCAAGAGCTATGATAGATTCTGCTTTGATAGGAAGGCAGACTAAACCATCCTCTGACTTGAAGTTCCATATTTGTGTTCATGGCAGCTGCAAAAGACACTGATCACTGGATCTGGTATCCGATCATTTTTTTCTGACCAACAGGATCTTTAGCAGGTAAATTGCAAAAAATCCATTCCCTAAAATGGATATCTGCAATAACAAAGGAAAGAAAGGCCGAAACCACACACAGTTGCAGAGGAATTACTTTAGCTGAGTAAATATCAATTGATATGATTAGTACAATTTAGTCAACAGAAAACGGGCACTTTGTTTAGATCCCACTATACTGTAGGATTGTCTAGTTGCTATATAGTGACATATATGAGGACATTGGTCAATATCATGACAAGTGCTAGCCAGGAAGGCAAGAATTCCCATGTGTACTGTGGTGCATTATATAGAAGTTGTTCTACCTCCTCCTACAGTTCTGTACTGAGCTGTTGCTGAACTGAAATGCCAACCATCCTCCAGCACATACTCAAGCGATAAGCCATTATAGCTATACTGATTTTTTTTGCTCAAAAGACAACTTTTTCACAACTATTCAATAGGAATAGCTGGTGTGTGAGTGCAAATGTATACATTTTATTGAATGATGGTCCTTTTACCTTAAGAGAAAAAATAAATAAATCTTTGGGGCTTTACTGTAAATCATCAACGAGGACATCGAGATATATGTATCAGTTTTTTTCTTAAATCATATTTTACACTTTGCTTTCCCTTTTATAATATTTTTTTTCTGCAAGATTACAATTTTTCAAAATATTTTAATTGACAATGTTTTCTTTACATTTCATAATACAGGACAACATTATAAGAAATCTCTAGCTGCAGTGCAAGGTATATTCTCCAAAAAAACATGACAATATTGAAAAAGCAATGAAATGCATCTAAACCTATAAAGCCCAAACATGTTTTCCATTTCTCTTATTGTTGGGGATATTAAAGTGAAGTCAAGTACTTCAGAACATAAAGGGTGATTCTTTTACAACTGTCCATGGAAAAACAGGCAACTGATTACTTCATTTCTACTCAAGTACACTTTGGATTAAGACCCGCGGAAATCTAGCAGAGAATCACTGTGGTCATGCGTACATGAGTTATTTAATGATGAAGAGTCCAATGAAAAAGATGTAGGAGAGGAAGGTCTTGATTCAGGAATATGCTCCATTCTATATTTTTCAATATATGGTTCCACCACATTCCAGATCTATATGCAGAAAGCAGGAAAATAGGTAGGTTTTCAGAGCAAATTCATACATTATATGACAGCTTTTTTTCTGTAGTGTTTCAAATACACTTCTAATGCTATAATATTCGGAGTATTTATTTGCAATAGATCTGCAATAATAAACACAACTTGCCTTCTGTTCAACTAGCAACCTGTGAGCAGCTTCTATATCTGGAGCCATGAAACGGTCCTTCATCCAAGGCCTCAAAAAAGACAAACACGAAAAAGCTGTAGATTATTAACAAAGAACAAGAAAGCACAGAGTAAGGGGTGTACGTTTACCTCACAACCGAGCGCACAAGGTCATAGACTTTCTCCAGTGGAGTTGTAGTTCGGAGGGGGCGTAGGAACTCAATCCCCTGACATGCTGCAAGTAACTCTATAGCCAGCACTAAGAAGAAAAGGAAGGGAATACCTAGCACTCCATTGTGATTGCATGTCAACCAGCAAATACTTTATAACACAACCAGTAAGAAAATGGAAATAGAGAATTCTGCTACATGCATTCTATCCACTGGATTCTCTCTCCTGGATACATAGATTTAATTATTCAGTAGAAATATATTCTGCAGGCTTACTTCCTTGAACACAGTTATATTATAGTATTGACCCCTTCTATACTAGCATCTCCTTCATGCCAATATAATCTATAAAACTAAACAGTTAAAAAGGAGCCAGTTAATTGTTACCGCATTGGTTGCCAATCCAAATATGCGTATTGAAGAATAATCATTTTCATTGTGCTGACCTGTTTCGCAGACTGGATTTTATTTTTTTTATCATATTTTTCAAAAAAATCCTACCATGTTCAACATGTTCGATGACTCTTACAGCTTTCCTGGCTGCCCATCCACCCATGGACACATGGTCTTCTGTTGCGGCGCTAGTGGAGAGTGAGTCCACAGACGAAGGATGGCACAATGCCTTGTTTTCTGAAACTATAGCAGAAAGTAGCATTATAATATCTATGTCAATTACTTGCCTAACATTAATCAAAAATATATGTTTCACGTTTTATTTAAAAAAAATAAAAAAATAAAGCGGGCCTCTACTCAATAAGAAATATAGAAATATAGTATTCAATAATGTCAGTGGTTAATTACCAAGAGCTGCAGCAGTGCAGTGAGCGATCATGAAGCCAGAGTTTAAACCTCCCTCTGTAACTAGAAATGCTGGCAGCTCGCTGAGTGAGGGGTTACACAGTCTTTCAATCCTCCTTTCACTGATGGCAGCAAGTTCATGCACCCCAATTGCAAGGTAATCCAAAGCCTGAAAGGAAAAACCTCTATGTGTGTTTATACTGCAGCACAGCATGTTTGGTATTAAAGGATAAAACATTTAAATATTACCTTTGCAGGGTATTCCCCATGGAAGTTTCCACCTGATATGGTCTCACCTCGTTCTGAAAAAACCATCTTGTATAAGAGGTTAAGAATTTTATATGCACAATGTCCACATTAGCTTTACCAACTGAAAGGTACACTCTGACTTTATGGGACTGAATATGTGGAAGTTTCAAACTATAAAACTAATACAGTATGTATTGATAATATCGTGGTTAACAGTGGTTAAATAGTGGTCGTGTGTCTTTGGCAAGCATAAATAACTAGATAATGTGCTGAATAGTGGCTAAATAAAGACAGAGCGCTTATAAGTTGTTGACAGCAAACTAACCAACTAATCCTCCTAGTTTCAGCTTTGCACCACTGTACTTAGCCTGAACCTGGGCTATATCAAGCACTCATTGTAGCCCTTAAAATTAGTTACAATAGTGCTGCATCTACTTTCAAAGTATCAAACACTTCCAAAAAAATAGAGGCTTTGTAAATTAAACAAATTCCCCTGTGATATTTGCATATTATTCCTGATATGCAGGAATATATAGCAGGATTTTTTAAAAAGGATCTTGATAAAGCATGATACATCTTGCAAAACCCGTGGTCAGCTTTAGAGCTGACCGTTTTTTTTTTGCAAGCTGTATAAACACTATATCTTGCAACACTAGTTGCAAGATATATAAACACTAGTTATGGATTAAGGACCCTATACCCTGTAGCAAGCATATATTCATTACATTTTAACATTCTGCAATAGATCAGTGAAAGCCAGCAGCTGATTAGTTGCGGAGTGTTACTGGACCAACTTTGCCAATTAATTTCAAATAAAGATACAGGATTGTCCGTTGCACTGTTAATTTCAGTTGTGATGATATTCTTCACAAAGGCGATTGTATCATTTACCACTCCATGCACCTGTATATACAAATAAATATAGTTGTAAAGTAGTATATGAAGGGTGTTATTTTTCTTTTTGTAATTCTGACACCAATTTTTTTAAGATACTTGTTTTTTAACAAACATTTTTAAAAGAGCCAAATCTACAAAAATATGAAATATGTATAATTGAAGTACATTTATTAGTGCCATATTTACACTTTCAGTTGTGTGCATTAGCCTTTTGGGTACTCTTGCGAAAGTTAAGGAATGAGAAATGTTGCCCAAAAGGTGCTTCCTCAAGATAGAGAAGCAGGTGAGGTTATAGTTCATAACTCTACTGTTAATTTGTTAGACGTATCTCTTAGTGATAAACAGACTATAGAGAAAGAGATGAAGATTTTATCTAAAGTAGAGGTGGGTTTGGCTTAGTGAATGAAAAATTAGTAAGGGTAGGGTTGCTGATCCTTGTGAGATGCTCTAGGTTAAAGCTAAAAAGAAGTGTAGTAGAACCCCTTTCTCCTTCTGATATAAGTGCAGGTAGATAGAGCTCGACTGACACACACAAACAATCTTAGCATTAGCGATGGAACAGAAATCACAGAAACTGTGAAGAAGGCATAGAAATTAGGGAAAGAGCATGTCGGTTGGGGAAATGAGAGAAGTCACAGAAATCAGTGGATGAGCATAGAGATCGGAGGGAGAGTGAGAGAGAGATAGTGATTGGAAAAGAAGAGGCAGAGGACACAAGGCAGGTTTATTGAAACTGATTTTTTTGTATACCAGATTAAACAAGAATATATATTTATGAGGCTTATAGGAAAGAATTACAATGTTTAACATCTTTGTATTTTTGTTAACCTGAACCCAAAACTATTTACCTGAGGACAGCAGCGTAGTGTATAAGCATCCTGGACTCTGTCACAAAACCTGTGACTCTCTAGAGAAAGAGAAATTTTAAATAAAATTGCATATATAAGAATAAAAAAAAAACAAAGTAACTATACTGTTTATAAGTCACTAGTAAATGTGAGGAAACTGTTGCCTGTCAATATTAGTAATTATGTTAGGCATACAGTTCTATTCAGTTTATATTACTATATTGCATAGATTTGCAAAAAGAAAGTTCCTTGTCTATATGCTTGTATTCATGCATATGTGTAGCAGTTATAATTCATTTGGCTATAGCTTTGTCAGTGGAATGCTTTAAAAGTTTTCACCATGTTTCAGTAATGAATGACTTGGAAACAAGTGTTCAATTATGCCCTAATTTCTTATTATTTCTTTAGGAGAACATAAGTAGAATATAACTCAGCCATAATGAACAGCCAGCATCTTTGGCTACAGAGATCCATGTTGGCTCTGAAACCATTTCACACTGCACAAACCATATAGTGTTGCTGTTACATGACCAGACTCAGCCAAGACTATTGGTTTGATATCACCCCTTAGAAACTCTAGTTCCCCTTACCAAAATAATTATTTGATGCCATGATTAGCAGCCAATGTTTTACACTGCTGATATTTCTCTTACAGCAGGATATACAATACAGTGAATCACCACTGATGGGAAACCAAAGATTGTAAGTGACTCATATTAAACCCAATAGCATTGTTTGTTTGTTGTACTGTTTTATTATTACAGAGAAAATGGATATCATATTTAAAAAAATTATTTGATTAGAATGAAATCTATGAGAGATGACCTTCGCATAATTGAGCTTTCTGGATAACAGGTTTCCGAATAACAGATCGCACACCTATACTGACAGCAAAGCTTGGAATACCTGCAATCTCTGAGGGGTGATGATCCGAATCCAACAGTGATCGGAAACGAAAGGCAACTTCCACTTGACCAGGATGGGGTCTCAGAGCATGGATATCTAGAAATAAGAAATAATTTTTTAGCAACATTATTTTACCAGCCATGGGAAAGGGGGACCACATTTACTAACCTGTGTCAAATGCCCTAGTTGTGCCCTTCAAGACTTCAAGTGTGAGAGCAGCAACAATATCAGCTTGTTTGGCGATGGCATTGGCTCTCTCCACAGCTTCACAACCCAAGGATGTAATCATCTGGGTCCCATTAATAAGGGCTAGGCCCTAAACAGAAAATAATTTTAGGGAATGAAAAAAAACCTAACACACCTTCAACATACATAGTATTCATAATGGGCAACCTGTTATAACATTAATATTTTAATAATGCTCTTGCTATATTATTAGCCACTTTTCTATCATAGTCTGTTTTTTCAGAGACAATGTCATGCTATGTAATGCTGCTCATTTCCTAGCCACCAAAGTTGTTTTCCTACCACCATGAAGGACCTGAATGGTCCATGGGTTAATGAAAAACTGCCACACCTCACACTAGGCATGTATTATACCCCCTGAACAATGTATATCGCTATAAAAAAATATTTCGTAAAACAGCTGATATGAAAAACCCTGCTTCATGTAAATAAACCATTTTCATAATAAGGGAATGGACACACATGCGGATTTTCATCACATTTTCTGGCACGCTCCGCACAGCAGTTTAAAAAAAAAAAAAAAAAAAAGCTGACCGCCATGTAAATACACTTAGCGGTTTTAAGCTTAGGCAATGGCACAGGACACTAGTGTATTAACGCGGTGGTCCGTTTTTTCAAAAACCATGGCGCGGGCCACACTGAAAATTCGCATGTGTATCATGCGCCATTGGGTAATCCTGACGGAACTAGGTGGGGGCGGGCCCTGGTGCGGGCCGTGCAGCCGGGCCCCGCCCTCCACCCTCGTCCGTGCGGCGCTGCAGCCGACTCCAGCCAGTGTGACTGCCGGGGGGCCCTGCGGGGGTGCGGGTCCTGGCCCAATTGCACCCCCTGCTCCCCCTGTAGTTACGCCACTGCTAAATAGAAAATTGTCATTTCAATATATAAGGGCAGCCCCCTGGGATACTAAAATTGACAGTGTGCACAAACAAACCATACATGATAGGTCAAATGAGCCAATTAACAGACAAAGTTCTGTCTTTTGCTTCCACACCGCTTCCTTTTACAATTAGAGCTGCATTATTTCTGGTCAAGTTATCTATGAGGCAGCACACAGACCATCACAAAATGTTGGCTCACAGTTAAAGAGCAATACTTACTAGATATATATTCCATTAAAATGTCAATATTTACTTAAATATATATTCCAGTTTGGTAAGATTCTTTAAAGGAGAACTAAACCTCTCAATGAGAAAAGCCCCATCCACTATCCCCAATAGTCCCACCTCCCTGCATAGTGCAATAGTGCAAAAAGTGTCCTTGATGGTCAGTCTTACTTCTCCATGCAGAGTCTCGCAATGGAGCTCAAGAGCACCATCTTCCGCATCTTCAGTTTTCTTTGGAAAGGGACCCCCGACACTGAGCTATTTGCACTAGAAAGCTCCGTAAATTACAGAAGAGAAGGAAGAGGATCTGAATATGTGAAAGATGGTGCCCTTGAGCGCCACATAGGGCAAGAAAAGTCCATGATGATCACTTTCATATCCAGATAAATATCTCTGATTACGGTACCTCTTTTGACTTTAGAGAAATTGGCTGTAGTCCATGAGCTTGCAGCACCTATAGTAACAGTTTGCAAAAGAGAAGAATATAATTGTAAAAGAAAGACAGTATAGATTTGGTTGATTATTATAGCTTTGTTTTTATATTATCCTGCATGCATTCATCAATTAAAATCCATATTAGCTATACAGAAATATTAAAATGACACTATTTTCATAAATTATACAATATATATTTACATATCATTTATATATGTTTAGCCTGACCAATAACTTTATATCTTATAATATAAGAGCCTTCAGTGAAAATGAAAAGCATAAACACGTTTCCACTAAAATCCTTAGATACTATTATGCTGCAAAGACTCCAGATATCAGTGAAAATAGCTATCTTACAATTCTTGTCTTGATAAAGAACAAACTTTGAACTAGACAGTCTCGGGCTTCTTGAGGAACAGTGACACCAAAAAGTGAAGAGATTTAAAGTGATTGCAATATAATGTACTGTTGCCCTGTACTGGTAAAACTGGTGTGTTTCCTTCAGAGACGCTACTATAGTTTATATAAAAAAAGATGCTGTGTAGTCAAGGGGGTAGTTATTATGTCAGAAAAAGGAGAAAATGCACAGTTCACATAGCAGATAAGCTCTGTAGAATACAATTGGTTTAGATAACTGTGTAAGAACTAAAGCTCTGTAGAATACAATTGGTTTAGATTACTGTGTAAGAACTAAACCCATTGTATTCTACAGCTCGTATATGCTATCTACTATGTAACCTGTTCCATTTACCCCTTTCAACTATGGTTTATATAAATATTAAAATATATACATTGTATATGTAAAATACAGACACAGTACATCAAAAAATAGGCAAACACTTGACTTACATACTTGGCATCAGCCCAACCACTCTTGGGTGACCACATTTTGCCTTCTCCAATCAAACCTAATGCAAGATGAGAGAGAGGGGCAAGATCTCCACTAGCTCCAACCGTCCCTTTCTCTGGGACATATGGCAAACAACTTGCTGGGGAAAAAAAGTCACAGTGTGGTTATTTAGGGTTCATCATTAAAGCAAAACTACTGTCCAACTATAAAATGTAGTGTTTGCTGCTTTGCAGGTATTGAGAAAGATGATTGAAGTTGGAAATACAGAAGCAGATGAGCTCATTTGTCAATATCTTTTCCTGAACTGAACACCCACCATCATGGGCCAAATGAGGCTGAGAGAATGCAGCCTTTGCTCAACTGAGTTTTCCACCATTATTAACCAATATGAATTAGACATCAGTCAGAAAGAGCATAGGTGTGGCTCAAGAGTTGGCAGACAACTGCATCCATGCATTGCTCAAGATGTATTCACACTATAGTGTATAGTATGCCTTTAAGTTAAATATATAAATATCTAAAATGTGAAAGTTTGAGTATTTTTTTATGTAAGCTTACCATTAAACACTTCAATGACTTGATGCAATGTTTCTAATGAAATTCCACTGTATCCTTTTGCCAAGACATTGATCCTTAAAGCCAACAGCATACGGGTGCGTTCAGGACTTAGGGGCTTGCCGACACCTGTCAACACATGAATGAAGCAGCTTTTTCATTTGAATACAGGTATGGGACCTGTTATCCAGAATGCTCGGGACCTGGGGTTTTCCGTAAAACGGATCTTTCAGTAATTTGTATTTTCATATCTTAAGTCTACAAGATGATTATGTAAATGTTAAAGGGATACCGTCATGGGGAAAAAAATTTTTTTTCCCAAAATGAATCAGTTAATAGTGCTGCTCCAGCAGAATTCTGCACTGAAATCCATTTCTCAAAAGAGCAAACAGTTTTTTTTAAATTCAATTTTGAAATTGGACATGGGGCTAGACATATTGTCAATTTCCCAGCTGCCCCAAGTCATGTGACTTGTGCTCTGATAAACTTCAATAACTCTTTACTGCAAGTTGGAGTGATATCACCCCCCTCCCTTTTCCCCCCCAGCAGCCAAACAAAAGAACAATCGGAAGGTAATCAGATAACAGCTCCCTAACGCAAGATAACAGCTGCCTGGTAGATCTAAGAACAACACTCAATAGTAAAAACCCATGTCCCACTGAGACACATTCAGTTACATTGAGAAGGAAAAATAGCAGCCTTCCAGAAAGCATTTCTCTCCTAAAGTGCAGGCACAAGTCACATGACCAGGGGCAATGTGTATAAATAACATTTTATTATTAAATGTAAATAACCCCAATAGGCTGGTTTTGCTTCTGATAAGGATTAGTTATATGGAGTCTATGGAATATGGCCTTTCCATAATTTGGAGCTTTCTGGATAACGAGTTTCGAGATAATGGATCTCATACCTGTATAACCATATTTTATTTATATTTGTAGCCACAACAGCTACCTAAAGAAAACTTAAGCATTTTAAACTTTTGATTAAGTACAATAGAGGAAACAAAAAGGATTTATTGCTTGTTTCAGCAAAACATATTGTACCATACATATCTGTTTTGCCTGCATGTGATGCTACTGGAGAAACCAAATCAGCGCTTTTGTATGGTTTGTACTAAAATATTACAAGTAGCAGGTGATACATACTATTTACTGTTTTTTACTTGGATTAATCAAGAACAGGATAATAAAGGATATACTGTACCTTCCTTTTTTTAAATAGAGTTTTACCTGCTGAGTGAGACCGAACAAGGTTTTCTTGAAGCTCTCTAAACACAATTAGAAAATAAAAAGCATTTTAGCATTGTTTTCACTGACAAAGGCTAGCATATTTAATAACTAATAAATCCCTGAGCATATCTGGGGAAATTCATTGCAGCAAAATTACTGGCAAAAATAGATTTTTATTTCTGCAAAGAGATAACATTTATATAATAAACTTACTTGAGCTTGGTCACAGGGATCACAGTGCGAGCAAATTTGCCAAACCCAGTAGTGATTCCATATACCACTGAAGGAGAGCAAAATCAGCAGAGATGAGACATGAATAAAGGGAACAACAGTAATATCAGCAGAGGAGAGGTATGCACAGAGAGCAAAAGAGAAAAAGCAGCAGATAGGTAACTTTTAGGGCCAGATTTATAAAAATGTGAGAAAGACAGTAACATTTACAGATGTGAAAACTGCAGAAAGAGTAGACTTGCACAAAGCAAAGGAACAGCACGCTGTATGCCAGTTAAAGTAGTAGTACCTTTCTTCTCTTGGACAATACTGTCTATTAGAAGCCTAGATTGTTGCACTTTACTTTCAGCTTGAGGAGTGAGCTTGCAAACAATAGAATACATAGATAATTATTACTAATTCATACCTGGAAGCAGGACTATAACAAGTCACTGCCAAAAATGCCCCCTTGTGTACCTTTATTTTGAAGAGCCCTTTGCCTAAATTGAGTAGATCCTGAGTGGATAAATTCTCCCCATCCATATGAATATACTGTAAAATATAAAAGATTCAAAATTAGAGCAAATTAAATCTGTGGCAAGGGCAACATTTCCCTGTTTTAATGTTTAAATACATTAAGTGACCTTTACGCATTCTGCTCCATATTATGAAAATACCAGTTATCTGAAAAAACGCAGGTGTAATGACCCCGTATTAAAAAATGTTTCAGTTTATATATAATCAGTATTGAAAATTTGCATTAACCTTGTGATCTTTAGCAGGATTGGCAATGGCAAGCAATAGAGGAAAAGTAGTGGACGCTCACCATAGAAACAGTATGCCAACATTTTCTGGTTTAACTAGATAGCTGCTATAGGTGATTCATAAAATAAACACCTTATTAATACACTCCAAAATAGAATAGAGTCTCAGGTATCCAAACCAGTCACTTAAGCAAACAAATTTCAGTTTACAGATGTAAACTTGCTTCTAATCTCATCTGAAAATTAGGAATCAATGGGAGATGACGGTGGTCAAGGTGCTGCAACCCTGAGCCTGAGAATTCAAATGTCTAATCCAATAGGAATCCACTCATGCATTCCTGTTTGATCGGATGTTAAAATTCTCTTTTTGCCTAGTTCATCAGGACTCCAATGAGACTGTACATAAATGCCATTAGTAGCCATGATAACCAGAAATGTACAGGTACTTTCAGGTCTAAGGGAAACAAATATAAACAAAATTACTTTTTTTTTTTTTCTATAGTGAGCAGTAATGATATTTACCCCTACGCATTAGTAGTGCTTGGAAATTATTTTTTTTTCCATGCTCGAATAAGCGCAACAAATTATTGTATGAATAATTATCCTTTATATAGTGCTGATATATTCTGCTATACTTGGATAACTCGAAAACCTCATCATTATTATCCAAGTATCGATCACAATCACACACACACTATGGTCAGTTTTATCAGAATAATGGGTTGAGTGCAGAGGACTCTTGTATTTGTCTACAGTTTTATCAGGAGCCAATTAACTGAGTTTGAAGTGTGGGAAGATACAATAATACCTGTAGGAAGTCCACACATGGGAAGAACCTACAGACTCCCTTGCAGATATCGCCATGGGTAGAATCGAACCTAGGATCACTGGCGTAACTATATAGTAACCCCACTGTCAAGGGAGGACCCGGGTTACAGGGGGACCAGACTGTGGGATCTGCTTTTTTCTATAGTTAACAAAATCCTGCCCAGCCGTTCTCTCAATGTGAATGGGAGACTTGAGTGGGTGGATGAAGGGAGGGCAGGGTAGGAGCTGCAGTGCACCATGCCTCTCCGAAGCTTTTTGCAGGGTGCCCAGAGTGGAATGGCTACTGCCTAGGACCACAGACAAGATGCATTAACAGCTATAGCCTTAACCACAATAGTTGTGTTTATAGATTATTTCTGTATACAAGTTTAAGTTCATATATTTATAAACAAGCATTCTATCTAAACAGTACATATGAATTACTGAAAGACATACCTCAGCAGGTTCTTTATATCTGCTATATCTGTGCAAATGTTAATGAAACATAAGATGACTATATTGCATGTGTGGGGGAAAAAAAAATCACATTTAAAAACCATACACCAGAAAAACTGCCCGACATGCAGACTCTAAAATGTTTGCAAAGGATACAAATGAACTCCTTCTGGTTGTGAGGGTATAAAGTCTGGCGACATCACATCTCCTTCCACAACTAAATAAGAAAACAAAAACTCTGTTCACAGAAGAAATAAGACACCTGGGGCATAAAGATAAGAATACTACAGAGATTGTAAGAAACACAAGAGCAAAGTATAGCAGTATACTTTTGTTCATGAGTATAACATAGATGTATACATGTTGGGGATATGTTTAGTTTTAAACTAGTTTATATTCTCCTATTGCTCATGACAGACCAGAAGGTATGTTTTATTAGAGTCAATGAATAACTTTTACTTATAGTTGGTGCAACCATGGCTGTTCTCATTTTCAGGGCTGGAACTAGGGGTAGGCATAGTAGGCATGTGCCTTGGACGCAAAGCTGGGGGGGCGCCAGGCACATATCTTCTCTGCCTCCTACCTCTAGTCCGGTCCCCTCTCTCCTCACTCTGCCGGCTGTGTGGGACTGTTCGAATGCGCACTCCTATTCGCGTTGCACCTATTCGGCGCCGCAACCAGCCAGGTTGCCTAGGGCACCTGGTCGGTCTGGCGTTGCTCATTTTATTAATATGCTGAAAGTAGTCTGCAATTTACTAACACTGTTATTTCTTAATGTCTTAAAAGCCAGGCTAGATTTTCACTTGTGTTTATCTTTCTCTCTCTAATGGCCAGTGTCCTCTGCAACCAGTGTGAATACAATTTTGAAAAAGAGTACAAATCAGTAAATAACAGGCCTGAGATCTATTATGTAAGTGTTAGACAAGAATGAGACTTAAGGTGGCCATAGAGGCAAAGATCTGCTCGTTTGGCAACATTGCCAAACGAGCGGATCTTTCCCCGATATGCCACTAACAGGCATTGCTATATTGGGGGTAATCTGAACGTTTGGCCGTATGGCCGAACGATCCAATTACGATGCGCAATGGGCTCCGGTGGGATCGATCGGGAAAAATCAAACCTGTCCGATCGACCGAACTCCGCCGGACGAAAAATGCCGACACTCTCCACACACGGTCCGAAAATCGTGTGAATCCTCGATTCGTACGATAGGATCTTTGCGTCTATGGCCACCTTTAGAAAGTACTGGAATACCACCCTAGATTTATTCAAATACTATGCAAACAGATCTCTTAGGCTGTCTAGGTCAACACAATGTTACTCATTAAACCTGAGCCCAAGGCAACAGCTGGCTATAGATGGACCCCTCTAGTCTGTTTGAACACAGCCATTTTTTGGGAAAATTAGGAAAATATTTTGGTGTAAAATCCAGGAAAACAATAAAAAATTAGGGGAAAGCACCCATTGAAATGCATTATAAATTGATGTGTAACATATGGGAAAACTTAAAATCAGAGTATGTAAAATTGAGGTTTTACTGTATCCACTTTAGAGTCTAAGTGAAAATAAATGGAAGGTAACTTGACTTGCACATTTTGACTTTAAATGCATAATTTAAGTAATTCTTATACCTACTGAGCCACAAAGGGTGATGGTTAATTGCCATGCTCCTTTTAGAAAGAACAGAATGGACAGCAGTGCCAGAAAGCTAGGCATTTGATTTTCCCTAAAAGGACTAGAGCACTACAATCACCCAGAGCACTCATTGGCTTAGAAATGGCATTACCCCTTTTTATACAGGCCTGCTGAAAAAGTACAATAGAAATGTGTGTGTTTTTTGCAGAAACATAATTAATGTTACTCTATTTTGTGTTAAATTATTAAATTATGTATTGTTCCATTTAACTTACCAACTTCGACAAATTCATTATCCTCCAAAGCATCTTCGATTATATCATCAAGGTCAAGTAAGCCCAGACCTTTACATCTTCGGAGGTAGAATTTCACATCCTCAACACTAGTAAAACCGCCATTATCTGGTTTATTCTTAATGTAACGTCTCAGTGCTTCCTTGCCCAGCCATCGAATCGTTTCAGAAGATTCTTTGCAAGGCACGGCTAACCATTCTCCTCGCACATGCACTGTGTATCTTGGCATTCTTCTGACTTTGTGGCTGTCCCACCTGATTCAAAAGATGTGGTGCTCTGCAACAAATTGTCAATTGCCTATAGCAAAAATTCTTTCAGTCAAAAAAATGGAGCATAACCAGTCAACAAACAATGTCTGTATACAAACCACCTTTTAAAGTTAATAGATAAGGAAAGTTGACCAATTACATTTGGATGTCTGTACACACCTCCCATTCCTTGGTTGAGTAAACACACGGTTCAATAGCAGATATTAAAGGTTTGCTTACTACTCAGAGCTGTAGTATATATTGTTGCCATTTAGGAGGTATTCAATATGAGAACACCCACAAGCAAAGGCAGAACAAATATTATTACCAAGCAAAGTACAAGCTAATTGTGCAAAGGGAATTGTTCTTATCAGCATCTGCGACATGGGTGATTATGGAATACATCTAAAATAAAGCTTTTTAGACAAATAATGTTAGGCTTCATACAAACAAGAATTTTTATGGGTGATGTCCGGTGGATTACCTTGTATGCTTTCAACAACTAGTATAAACTGATATCCGTTTGCCTAATGCATCTTTTTTTCTGATTTAAATGGCTATGTCCCATGGTATGGTAGAAACCCATAGTAACACTTAATTATGTAAATGTTGGTAAGTATAAAAATCCAAAGCAAAAAAAGCCAATGTCATGTGCATGAAGCCTTAAGTATCGCTTACAAAAGGTTACTCACCGACCTCAACCTAAAACAAGTAACATTTAATTTCTTATGCTGAATGGTTAGTGAGCTAGCATGCTGCATGATAGCACTGAAACCCCTAGCCGCTTCCAGAATGCATCTAAATGAATTGCTGATTAGCTATACAGGATGTTGATTTAATCTTTTCAAAGGGGGTAATCTTAAACTACTTTCTACAATAGAATATTAATGTGCCAGAATGTTTTATAACATAATAAAAGAGATTGCCTTAAAAATGTTAATTTACATTATGATTCTGGATAGAATAGAAGAAAATAATATCCAAAGTGGTCAGTTGGATTTATAGAAAGTGCATATCCATGTGATCTACCTTCTTTAGCCTAAACATAAATTTAGAGTTAATACGTTTGGCATAGATCCAAACACACAGGGCACGGTTGGATTGCTGAATATGCAGCCCTGCAGAATACTTTATTCCAAAGAGTAGGCTAAATCAGTCTAATTTACAAGCATTTTCTTTTTTGCATTACATCACATTGCAATTCCTCTACATACAACATTATACGTCACTAAATGGTATCCTACTACGATGAAGGTATTCTTGTTTGATGAAACAACCAAAATATGTATATTTTCTATGTACAGAATTATCTATGCCTAAGTTTCAATAAAATGGTGTAAAAGCAATCTAACCAGTTGCTCATGTGCTTACCATTAACATGAATGTTGCAGCCAAGTCCAGGAAAATAAACAGAAGATATTTGGATTGTGAGCGCCATCCTATTTTAGCTTAGTGGGTGTGAGAGATATGTATAATTAAGTCACCCAAAATGATACTTTATTATTTATTTCCCTTGTGTAAAAGGGAATTTGTTGTTTAACTTAAGTAAAGGGAGTAGAGGGAAGTAGCAGCTGTACTGATAATGAGCTTTTCTGATAACTTCCAAGATAGATTAATTTGGGAAGAAAGCAGGTGCTCTTACCTGCCAACATACTTAACTCTGTCATTGCCTTCTGTCCATCTGTAGCTACAGAAAATATTCTGAAATATCTATCCAATTAATCAGTTCACAGACAGACATGAATGCAGCTTCATGTGGTTTCCCTCTGTTGCAACATTTTCTTATATCAGCTAACCTGATTAGGGGTGATAATGATCCAGTCCCGGATTTACTAAAAGCCAATCCTTATTCACTTTAAATAGTAATATGAAATGAGGTATCAAAAATGCCCAGAGGAATTAACACCTTAATGACATAGGGTTAGTTTACTTTTTAGTACATAAAGGCTCCAACATTCACTAGTAAATAGGCTGAGCAGATCACCCCTTTAGGGCTCTTACACACGGCCGTTCCGACCTGCTCTCCCCTGCGTTCTGTTTGTTGTCGTTCAGCCGCAGGGGAGCGCAGGAATAGACGCAAGTAATGATTTGAAATGGGGCTGTACTCACTCAGGCGCGTGTAGGCGCCGAACGCAGGAAAAATGCAGCATGTTGCGTCTGAACCTGCGTTCGGCGCCTACACGCGCCTGAGTGAGTACAGCCCCATTTCAAATTATTACTTGCGCCTATTCCTGCGCTCCCCTGCGGCTGAACGCCAACAAACGGAACGCAGGGGAGCGCAGGTCGGAACGGCCGTGTGTAAGAGCCCTTAACCAGCAACGCTTGTGAAATATAGCAGCTGCAGAGTTTAATCATCGCTCCCATGCAGGATGCATTATAAGGTAAGGTCTCTAGTAACAGTGGTCAAGTTCCTTTAAACTGATACAATGAAAACACTGAACATGAAAAGTTTAGGAATAACATTACACAACCACTGCATTTGGAGGTAGGCAGGCGCAGTTAAAAGGCAAGTACTAACACTGTTCTGGCTTTTGAGACATAGAAGGCATCGCAAAGTATCATACTGCATCAAAAAAAAAAATCCCATGTCGTCAAATTGTTTTCATAAGAGCATCAAATTCACAAACCCCATACTCAATTTTGTTAATATGGGAGTTTATCATATTGGAATATATTGATCAAAGGGTGACAACACTTTTGTACATTCCCAAAATGTGCTTCAGGTGACACCAGCTGGCAGTGGCATAACTAGAGGAAGCACACTCCAATGTCTAGGTGGGGCTCGGGGGGGTTCCAACCGGGGGGTATGCTTTCTCTATAGTTAAGAGTATCCCTCATCCCCAGCTGCTTTTGTGCATCATTTTTGTGCATTGCCTTCAAAGTGTTTCTGGTGACACTTGCTGGCACTGGCATTACTATAGAGGAAGCAGACAACGCGGGGTCGCGGTGGGACATGAGGGGCCAGGACTTTGGCATATGCTTCTTTTATGGTTACAGTTATTCTTCTATAGCTTCTCCTCCCCAGCTGGTGCACACAACAAAGCCTCCACTGATGCCCTAATCTTGCATAATCTCTTATAACTATACAAGAAGGAACTATAGAGGAAGGAGACCCTTCCCCCCCCATGGGGTTTGCCCCCTGCAACTCTATGGGGTTTGCTACGCTAGTGCCAGCAGGTATCACCAGAAGAATACAGAATGCCAAATTCTAAGCAACTTTTCAATTGGTCTTCATTATTTATTTTTACTTGTTTTTTTTTTAATTATCTGACTTTTTCTTCTGACTTTTCTTCTGACTAAAAAAACAAATGTTCTATAAGGCTACAAATTTATTGCTCCACTTTCTATTCAGGCACTCTCATATTCACATTCCAGTTCCTTATTCAAATTATTATGGTAATTAGGGCTTCGTAACCAGAAATTGCACTGGAGAAGCTACTGAATAAAAAGATAAATAACTTAAAAAAACACAAATAATAAAAAATGAAAACCATTTGCAAATTATCTCAGAATGTCACTCTCTACATCATGCTAAAATTTAACTCAAAGGTGAACAACACCTTTATCTATAGAGAAAATTATATCTGTATGATAAACTATAAATACATTATGTTCCATTAGTAAAGAGAGCAATGGCAATTATTAACTTTATGACAAAACAACAAACGGCCCACCAGACAGGTCACCTGAGGATGCAATTCATGTTGCAGTTAATCAGAAACATGTAACACAGTATTGAGCAATTCCAAATGTAGAAGCAAGCCTGATGCCTACACCACACTTCTACATGAAATCTGTGCAATATCAACCTTGGTAAAAAAAAATCCTATTTGTACATACTTTTGATTCCAGACGCTCTACTTCATTTTTGCAAGCAATGTTGTGCAATTTTTACTCAGTTTCTCAAATTTATGGTCAGCTCTTTTACTTTTAACATTTACATACACATAGGGGCAGATTTATCAAGGGTCGAAGTGAATTCGAGGGAATTTTCGAAGTAAAAAAATTTGAAATTCAAAGTAGTTTTTTTGGATACTTCGACCATCGAATAGGATACTACGACTTTGAATTCACTTTGAATTCGATTCAAAGTAAAATAGTTCGAATATTCGATAATTGAAGTACTGTCTTTAAAAAAACTTCAAACTTCAAAAACCTGCCAAAGTGCTATGTTAGCCTATGGGGACCTTCTAATGCATTTTTCTAAGTCTATACACATCGAAGTAAAATCATTCGATCGTGCGCTAAAATCGTTCGAATCATTCGAACGATTTTACTTTAATCGTTCGATGGCCAAATTCGGTGAAAAATCCTTTGACTTCGATATTAGTATTTTTTACTTCGAAATTCGACCCTTGATAAATCTGCCCCTTATTGTAGGTGCTGCCATTTGGGTCTACTTGTATACAGGTAGATGGGCACTATTAGTAATTCAATGCACTATGCAAACAACATACGCCTGAATAGCAATTTATCCACTGTGTCTGAATAAACACAGGTAAAGTCCCTACGCCTTTCATTTGCATTCATATTACACCGAATTTTCAAACATTTTTTTAGACATCTTGCAGACTTCGATTCAGTAGCAGTAAGTCTGGTTTCCAGTCATATATGAACACTATGTAATTTTTTTCAAAATTGTTGTTAGCTAAATTAAGATTAATCCAATTCAATTCACAGTTGTGCAATAAACTGCAGTGCAAATAAAAGGTACAGGGTATAGCTTGCATAATCTATCTACCAAAAAAATCACTCAACTTTATAAACCGACTACATGGCAGTCTCTGTGTTCCACTAATACAATCACAAACAGCTCAGTAGATTATATCAATTATATTTATTGGCCAAAACAAAAGGAGATAACTATCAAGCAGATCTGAAATTCTCATCCGGCGAATGCCAGATCAAACCGTTGGAGGTTTGCCCCATTTATTGTGCACCTAAATGGCCAACTCAGGAAAAGAGGTTTTCCATTGGTCTGTTAGTTGGTCATATAATTTCCAGATGCACCTGACAACACTGCAGACTAGGTGGAATGATAATTTGCTTAAGTCAGTTCATCTGGGACTGGGTAATTCTATGCAGTTGACCTTTTATGTTTTAAACATAATGGAAAGAAGTTACAATAAATGCAGATGCATTTTTCCCATACTTTTTAACTAAAAGGATGGTCAAGTACAGACAGTTTAAATGGAAATGGTCAGGCTGGACAAGAGTTTGCCATAATTCAGTGTGTACAAAGTGAAGCCAACTCCCCCCACCCATGCCCACAAAATTAGAAAGTCCCAGGTCAGCCATAATGATAAAATAAAACTATATTCAGTTAAACAATTTACCTGGCTAAAGATTCTCTTCACAAAACTGAAGCTCCCCTTTGTTTGGATCAACCTGCTTTAAATTTTAGAAACACAGGACTGCTGACATGCCATTGCTATTCCTGCCCACTGTGTTTAAGCAAACAGTGAGGTTAAGCTAAATGCTTTGGCCTGTGTACAATATTTGGAATGGGATAAACTAACTTGGTCCAAAGTCTTTGTTTGTCAGCGCAGTGTACAATTAGTTTGTTTATTTATTAAAAATAACTCCCAGAAAAAAATATGGTCAAAAGCAGTAATTGCAGAAATGTGACACCTCCACCCCCCACTTGGACATGTAATTTTACCATAAAAAAAGACAGTTTATCAAAATAGACTGGGTCAATGGTTCTGCCTGGAACAGAACTTTCTGGACTATGAGGGGAAGCAAAATAACAGCTCTGACTCAAATTTAAGAGTATCTGTTCAGAAGCTTTATGGAGAGACCCATTTAGCATTTTTATTTTGGATGTTAAAGCTCCTTTTTAAGTTAGGATGACCATACAGTAACAGTTTTTGGCCAAACAATTGCCTACATTTGGCCATGCACGGGGCCAAAATTATGCCATCCCTTACAGTATTGTTACAATTATTAAGTCTAGAAATCCCATTGGCCAAGAATGGTGTGTAGTTGTCCAGCAGGTTTGAACTGCCACTGTTTACCCATAAGCATTACCACTGAGATAATCAGCATATTGCATTGCTGAGTTAAACCCATATTCTTTAGCATTGCCCAGTAACCAAAAGCAAACCCAGTCACACACCCAGCCCAGTGTTTCCATAGTGGAAAAGGAAGCAGAAAGATGAGGAAAATCGGTAGAGGGTAAGAAGGTGAAGCATATTTTATACACTGTAAATGTTTCTGTGGTAGAAGATCATACCTCCCAACATTTTGGAAGTAAACAGAGGGACAAAAATGTTTTCTGCATGTAGTGCGGCAATTTTTTGGACCACACCCATTTTTGTGGCCACACCCTGTATTTACCATGTTCATTATAAAAATTTGAAAATATTTCTCCTTATCTAAACTGTTAAAATTACTTATTTTCTTATCTCAAAATTGTTACAAAGTATCTTATTTGCACCTGTTAGCTGTACTGGCCTCTGCCAAAAGCCAATTAAGTTAGAAACTTTGTTTCTTTTTCTGGCTGTTCAGTGCAGAGAAAAGAGGGACTTTCCAGTACAAATGAGGGACCTCAGGTTGAGCTGTCAAAAGAGGGACTGTCCCTCTGAAAAAGGGACAGTTGGGAGGTATGGAAGATAAATTAGGAAAGAATGCTGTAAGGAGGTCAGCTGAAACATAGATGCAAAATGTGGAATTCCCAAAACACATCATATCATGTCTTTGACCATATTGTGTAATGAATAAGTTCCACGTAAATGTCCATTGTTCCCTGGAAGAACACATGTATTATAACTTTTGGATTTTGAAATCTTATAAATGAACATAGAACTGAAGTTTTGAGACCTGATACAAATGCAGTAACATAATGGTACTTGGGATGTCTGGTAATACAGCTCCTTGTTTCCTGGCATGTATAAATGTGGTTTCAAGTTTAATAATGTACTCATTGCTTTATTCACTTATACTGATATACAGACTTATTTTTTAAGTTGATCATTTGCTTGGATGTTGAATATTATCACACCACTCCTTCTAAATTAACCAATGAAGATACAACTTTCCATGTTTTAGTTCCACTTGGCATGTTTTTAACTAGTATAAAAAGAAACATAGCCTAAACCATATCAAGGGTGAATAACCTTAAAATGTAGTCATGTGGCTCCCTCCACGGTTGTTGTTTTTAAACTGCTGAATAATCATGAATGTACTTATGGAATTTACACATTTCTTTAAACTGTTTAAGTTTTAGCCCTAACGAGGAATTTCAGAGGTTAAAGGAGTTGAGATTGACATTCTGAGACAATTTGCAATTGGTTTAAATTTTTTATTATTTGTGGTTTTTGAATTATTTAGCAGCTCTCAAGTTTGTAATTTTGGCAATTGTGTTGCTAGGGTCCACATTACACTAGCAACCATATATTGATTTGAAACGAGACTGGAATATGAATAAGTGAAGGCCTGAACAGAGAAATTTGTAAAAAAAAAAAGTAGCAATAACAATACAAACAAAGCATTTGTTTTTTAGATGGGGTCCCCATTTGAAAGCTGGATATATTTAAAAAAATATATATATATATAAAAGAGACCAATTGAAAAGTTGCATAGAACTGGCCACTCTATAGCATACTAAAAGTAAACTTAAAGGTGAAGCTACCCCTATGATTTCCCATTTAATGAGCCCTTGTTATTCCTTTTTATTTCTGCTCTCTGTCTCTTTCTCTTTGTTCAGCACATCTAGCCATGGCCTCCAGTATTTGTTTCCTCTTGTATAAGTTCTCCCTTTTGGTTGTTCTTCTTTTCTGCCCAACTTCCACGTTTCATTTGTATTTCTTTTTCCTTTGTCCTATTTTATTTCTCAATCGCTATTCTACTGTACCTTCATTAGTTAGTGGTATCTTCACATGTTTACAACAAATGATTTCTGTGTGGAGAGAGAAGCATGCCCAGTGATAATGGATATATATGTTTAGGTCGACTGTGTACAATACTACTGCCACTAAATGAGTGAAATATAAGCTTGGAGGTGGGAGTGTTCATGGCTAAATCAGAATCCAGGAACTATTTCAGAGGGTACTTTGTCATCTTTAAAGGAATATGTGTTCTTTAGTAAGCAATTATTTTTCAGGAACGTAAACAACTGAACTAGAACTGTGTTTTGATTTTGTGACTTTGCTAACTTGTGCACCCTGCTGGCATTATCATAAATGACAAGTTACACAATATTACCTGTTCTTCCACCACATACACAAAACCTATTAGAACATGTCATTTTAAATGGATGACAGGATAAACTTGACATGAGGAAGGGTGCATGGTGCAGGGAAATGATGACTAGGTTGTATATATGAACGTAGAAGTAGAAAACCTCTAAGGCAGGGGTGTCCAACCTACGGCCCAGGATGGATATGAATGCGGCCCAGCTTGAAACACTTGGTTCCCGAGGAAACGTCATGTTTCAAAGGATAGAGGAGGAGGGGGACTCTGTCCATTGCCCAGTTAGTAATAATGATATAATAATAAGTCTATTTAATATCCAGGGGTCCCATATTCCAGTGTATAGCTCCATCTGGTTATACAACTGGTATTGTAGTTCTTTTTTGTGTATTTTCTTTACTTTTACAAATCAAAAGTGTATGTGTATTTCATGTGTGGCCCCAGACAGTTTTTGTTTTTCCAATGTGGCCCAGCAAAGCCAAAAGGTTGGACACCCCTGCCTTAAATGACATATAAACCCCCCACACAAAAATGTAATGACTGAAGAGCCTCTTTGAAATGTGTAATTACTTGCCACTCTAGTTGTTCTAAGGTTAATAGTAAGATTGCAGCATCCCCTTAATCACGTAGGATTCCTTCTCCTCCTCTAACCCACTCTGCCCCCTCTTTCTTTTGGCTCATTAGCATGCCCAGTTCTTCTCAACTCAGATTAATAAACACACCCTCCTGTCTAGCAGCCAATGGGTTGCTGGTTCCCATAGAAACTGCTTTAGCTGTCTGCTCCTATTTTTAAATCCTAACCCCTCCTCCTGAGCTCAGAGTAATCATTAAAGTGCTTAATCCAAGCAGAATTTGTCATCATAGTAAACACTGACTGTTTATGCCTGCATTCTTTAATTTCATGAAATTGACATCAAATATGTGCTGTTTGCAAATATAAAGGCACTGATGATGTGTCAGAGGGAAAAAGGTCCCCCCGTGTGAAAGCTGCTATTTGTTTTAGGGAAATTAAATTATACTGGCAAACAGAGAGGCTATATGCAGTACAAATAATGCCATTTGGTTGGGGGAAAAGTGCTCAACTTATATACATGGTAGGAAAATGTAAGTTTTCCGTGTCCTTTAAAGCTACTAAAAACATTTCATATTTAAAGGGATACTATCATGGGAAAAACATTTTTTTCAAAATGAATCAGTTAAAAGTGCTGCTCCTGCAGAATTCTGCCCTGAAATCCATTTCTCAAAAGAGCAAACAGATTTTTTTATATTCAATTTTGAAATCTGACATGGGGCTAGACATTTTGTCAATTTCCCAGCTGCCCCCAGTCATTATGACAGCCTCTCCTTTAAAATGAGCAGATATATGTAACAGCTGTTGTATTTTTTTTTTCCGCAGGTGGCAGCCACTAGAAACAAATGAGAGTTTTAGTTTTATCATGATGCATTACTTAAAGCATGACCCAATGGCCGATCATCTCTGAAACACCACTGCAACAAAATTACCTTCTCTGCTGGGCTATCAAGGCCTTGTAAGAAGACTCCACGTGATGCCTCATCTCTCTCTCTCTCTTTTTCATGTACAAACAAGTGGTGCATGTGCATTCTTTAACAAAGTGGAACCCTCACTAATTTATTGTCGAATGATAATTGCCTCATCCTTAAGTGCACCCATAGGTGCAGGCAATTACCATAGGAATGGATGAATCCTAGAGGTTCATTTGTAGACTGCCCGTTTAACAATCACCCAGACAGTACATTGACATTTTCAGAAAATAAACTTGAATTTATAAATGAGTGGCTACTGTTTTGTTTTGTATGCATGGGTTTTGTGTTTTGCATTCTCTGCTGGTTGGTACATTTTGAAATAGACCATTGATGGGTTTATTGTGCTCTTATATAGAATAATGTTTCTTACAAAAAATGAGCAAAGTCCTAAATATAGGACATATATTTATGAGCCATGGATTTGGTCCATATCTGCTGGATTTGCACAGAGTGCTTATGATCTGATCATTGGCCTGATGTTAAAATATTTGATTGGTGCACAGATCTGACCATAACGCAACCTTGTTAATTGAGCAAATATTTTTGTGTATTTACATCTATACAGGGACAAAACATTTTAATATAACCAAAGTCTGGAAGGAAGATTCTGTCAATAAGAAAACTGATTTATTTATTTTAAATTTTTAAAACATTAATCTGCAGTAAAAATTATATTTCTCAAAAGGATTTCCAAAACATAGGATCTATATTTTCCCATTCCTCTATTTCTGTGAATTTGTGGTAAATTACAGAGTAGTATCATATTACAGTAGCTTCTGCACTATGTCCTTTACATGACACAACTACTTTTTAGCACAGGGATGTCCAACTTGTGGTCCTTCAGTTGTTGCATTAAAATGCCCATAATTCCCTCATAGCCCTTGGGTGTCTGCGGTATTCAGGGAGTTGCAGTTCAACAACAGCTGGAGGCCTACAGATTGGACATCCCTATTTTAATGTTAAAGTATCGCAGAGAAATGTGATTCACAAACCATTTATTAAATGCTGCATTCTTTGGCAGAAATATATTTCCTCTTCTAATAAAGTGAAGCTTAGCAAGAATGCAGGATAGCAAACTAAATGCTAATAGTTAAATATTATACATATATATATATATACTGTGCTGCCTATATATTTTCTAATGATAGAGACCTCAACAAGTTGGCTGCATGCAGTAGTTCCCCTTCCCATTCAAAAAATTGTCTATACGGTTCTCATGAAGACTCATTATGATCATGTAGATTAAAGTTACTCAGTGAGAGGCAATCCAGTGAAGAAGCCAGGGAAGAGAGAGATCTTGATGCAAGACTGTGCTCTTTTCTGTATTTTTCAATATAGGGTTCTGCTACCTCCCAAACCTATGGAACAAAGCAAGAAAATCATTAAAACAATGTAATAAAGCTAAAAAATGAAATAGAAGGCTTTAGATAGTTTAGATGCAAATCTATTTGTGCCTGATACTCGTCTCTAAGACCATACATAGGTTTTTCTTCTACAATCTGTAAAGAACAATAAAATGAAGCAAGGAAAGGGTTTCCTTACATGCATCTGAACTATACAGAGCTAAATTACAGAAGTGTCACTTGCCATAGATGCTATAGGCATAAGGCTTGGCACAGTGCAGTATTCTTCATATTGGAAATAATGGACATTTATTATTTCCAAGTGAAATCTATGGCTTCCATTTTTTTAATATACCAAAACACATTTTCTTCGGCACACCACTTACTTTCCTGCCATAGGGTGCATTCAACTCCTCCAGCTACTTCCAAGCCAATTTTCCATTTTTTTAACAAATGTTTACTATAGTAGAAGCCTGATTTTTATGCCTCTGGATTTTATGTTTTCCCAGAATTGATGTACACTTTTATCTTTTTTCCCTAAGTTTTATGCTATTTTGATGCAGCCCAGTAGAACAAGTGTTCTACTGTACATATTTTAGCAGTAGGAGCAGCCATGTTTGTTGTAAGGAGCTAATGCTATCTCAAAAAATGTTCTCTTGTTGCCAGGTCACAAAGGCAGTGTTTAATACCTACTGTTGTTCTTTACCAAATAATCAAAGTATGGTTTGTCATTAGGATGAACCTTTAAAAACATGTAGCTTGTGTGTTAAAGGAATGATCAATATATGTAATGGAATGGAACAGTCTATTGAATATGTAGTGAAAACATACATATGAGAGGTACAGGATAATACTCCACCTGCACCCCACCCAAAACACTTGCCTTTTGGTCCCGAAGCAATCTGTGCACTCTCTCTATGTCTGGAGCCATAAAACGGTCTTTCATCCAAGGCCTGAAGCAAAGGAAATAATGGACATTAGTCAAAACCCAAAAGTCATGCAAACACTCAGGGGCAGATTTATCAAGTGTCGAATTTTCGAGTTTATGTGAGTTTATAAAAACTCCCATGAACTCAAATTTCGACCAATCGAAACTTATTTTTAAAAAAAAAAAAAGATTTTACAAACTGTGGTGAATAGGATCGACTCGAAAACTCAAATCAAATTCGATTATCGTTTATTCGAGTTTTTTCTCCGAAAAAAACGTCAATGTCAGGAAGGTTGCAAATAACTCCAAATTGATCCCAGGACATCTTCCATTGACTAAAACAGCAAATTCGGCAGGTTTTAAGTGGCGAATAGTCGAATTTGAGTTCTTAAAGGGCCAGTGTATAATAAATCTCAAAAATCTAATTTGAATTTTTGAAAAAACTTGAATCACATTTTAACAATTCTCTAGGCGAATTGGAGAATTTTGGCCATAAAAAAAATTGAAAATTCAAATTTTCACTTTCGACTCTTGATAAATCTGCCCATAAATGCTGAGAATGTTTATTTTATTTATTTATTTTTTTACCTCACAGCTGATCGTACAAGGTCATACACTTTTTCCAAAGGAGTTGTGGTTTGAAGTGGGCGGTGAAACTCCAACCCCTGGCATGCAGCAAGCAGCTCAATGGCCAAAACTGAAAAGTTAGATAATAACAGTCAGCCGTAAATTTAAAAGCAATTGAAAAAAAAAACAGTTAAGATAATCAAGTAGTTAAAGGGCTTCCCCTAGCTTTGGTAAAGGTTAAATTTTTGTTGCATTGCATTATAACTCTGTTGTTTCGCTTCTCCCATAATCTACCCTTGTTTCCATCTAAAGTGTTCTTGTCAACATAATAGTTGGTGGTTGTGAGCAGTGATGCCAAAAACTGCCATATGTATGACATGGAGTAAACACAATTGCCCTACTCCATTTGGAGTTTAGGGTCCCTTAAATACATAACATTATTTCCTATCATACCATATTCTACATGCTCGACAACTTTCAGAGCTTTCCTGGCTGCCCATCCTCCCATGGACACATGGTCTTCTGTAGCTGCACTGGTGGAGATGGAATCTACAGATGAAGGATGGCACAAAACTTTGTTCTCTGAAACTTAAACAAAAAAAGAGAAGCTTAGTTAGAACTAAAAGAAATTAACCAGAATAATCAGAATGAACTTATTAATAAATTAAAATCTGCTTTGTTGAAATAGGTTACAAATTGCCCTGTAAGTGTTTTAGGTATGTTTTTAAGTAATTAATAGCATATGGATTGCCATTGTACATTAATTTACTACAGGCTTTAGTTGCAGTTTTTGTCAGTCCTGATAAGCTTTTAAAGATGTGTGATGTGTTTATGTGTGACTATATTTACTTTTATATCCCCTGGAAAACTATACATCGAGGAAAACAATGTAAGAAACCGTAAAATGGCTTTCAACCACATTCAAGTAAGATCCAACTATGCCCTTAAAATTTCTATTCAAATAATTGCTACAAACATATGCCACTATACTGTAAAGGTATCTTAGGTATTAGGACTGTCTAACATATGACTTAAAGTGATACTGACACTGACACAAAATATTAATCTACATCAGTGTCGGACTGGGACACCAGGGGCCCACCCAAAAACCTTAGACCAGGGGCACACCAAGAAAATTTAGGCCAGGGGGCCCTTCTCAGTACTATTATTCTTCCTCTCCTCACTCAACCTCTATTCTCCTAGTGTCTTTAGTTACACATCCTTAAACCTATTATTCCATCTATTTAGCCTCTTTGTTCTCAAAGAAATAGGGAGTGGTCATGAAATAGGCCAAATTTTTAGCAGCACAAGGGCCCACTGACACCTGGGCCCACCGGGAGTTTTCCTGGTGTGCCGGTGGGCCAGTCCGACACTGATCTACATTAAAAGTTACCTATAGGTCATGTTGATATTTTTTCACTGATAGTTCTGCTTTTGTAAGTAATTGTTAGTTAAAGCCCACTCTACTGCTGTGTGAAAGTTCCTAAACCTGACTGTTTTGCCAACCTCACTATCCCTTCTCAACCTGTCAGAGTTTCTAATGCTAACAGACTCCTGCTGCACAAGTATGGCAGCCCCCTCATACAGGAACAATTATAAATAGCATTCAAAGACAATGTTATGATAGGTATTAAAAAGGTTATTTTCTGATGTCAGTATCTCTTTTAGGAGCTACATCTTGGGATAAAAGCAATTACCAAGAGCTGCAGCAGTGCAATGAGCGATCATGAAGCCAGAGTTTAAGCCTCCCTCTGTAACTAGAAATGCTGGCAGCTCGCTGAGTGAGGGGTTACACAGTCTTTCAATCCTCCTTTCACTTATGGCAGCAAGTTCATGCACCCCAATTGCAAGGTAATCCAAAGCCTGAAAGGAAAAAAAAAGTGATTATATCCCATTGGGTAAATTTATTTAGAGTTTGATAATACAAGGGAAAACATCTCTTTACCTTTGCTGGATATTCACCATGGAAGTTCCCACCTGAAATGATCTCTCCTCGTTCTGAAAAGACCATCTTTGAGGATTGGTTAAGGAAAATGTGGTTTAGATGTAATTATACATATTTTTTTAATAACGTGTTTCCAGTAGCTTTTAATTTTGTTTTTCTGTAGCTTTATAACTTATTCTGTATTTTATACTCATTAAAGTATCATTTTTTTAAATTTGTGTATTGTTGAATAACTTCCCCATGCATCAGAATGACACTGTTTATGATGCTTCCTGTCCATTCACTTTAAGCTTCAACGTTTAAGTCTCTGACTTCAAAGGATATGATTTTAACCCACAAGCTGCTGTTTTGGTGTTATATCCAAGGTGAGCTGTTAAATTACTGGATGTGGCCTCATGACTTGGGTTTACCACTATGTCTAGCTTGCTCCCCTGTGTTTGTTCTCATTGCTGTCAGGACCAAATCTTGAGAGATTTGATGATACCCCAGTGCGGCAGTTTGCACTTTCCATTTAAAGGGCAATACACAGGTGGCCCATGGATATACACATACACATCCCTTACTAGAATGCCTAGGAGTCGTGCACTGGTTACCTGCACAAGGCAGCTTTTAAATACATAGGACAAAAAACACTCTTGCAATGCACCAAGGGTAGGAACTAATGCAAGTCAAATGGTGTGCTGATGGAGTGCAAATCTTACCCTGTTAACTGCACTTGCATTTAACTTTTCATAAGTGAGCAGTGAATGTAATATTTTATTTTAAATGAAAAACTAAAAACTTCGATTTTTACTCCTGCCTTAATCAATCTTGTTAAAATAACCTTTTCACCTTAGATTGGTAATATTTTATCATGCTACTTGGGAAGCAAAATATTCATTTTCACACAAGAGGATACAGGATTGTCTGTAGCACTGTTAACTTCTGTCATGATTATGTTCTTCACAAAGGCGATTGTGTCATTCACTACCCCATGTACCTGAAAAATAATACAGGAATAGTTGATAAGGGATCCTGAAGACATATATATAGTGAGAGAGAGAGAGAGAGAGATGGGAGTATATGAGGAAAGAACAGTTTGCAATAAAGAGGTGATATATTGCTGATAGCAATAGGCTTTCAGACGCCATATATAGATGATTCTCATATGTAAATAGTAAATATGAAAACATGTTTTGCAGATTTATATGGCTTGAGCAAGGTTCAGACTTACCTGAGGACAACAGCGTAATGTGTATGGGTCCTGAACTTTATCACAAAATCGATGGCTTTCTGCAATTAAGAACATATTCATGTTTAATTACTTATATGCTGGAAAAAAATTACAGCAAAACCCCCAAAGGCTAATGGCTGGACATTGTTTTGCTAAGTGGCAAATATTCCCAATATACTATATTGGTACTTGGCATTTCTGGTCCAAAGGCAAAATCTTTTTGGACCTTATGGTCAAATTCCTGGTTGAAATGATACATACATAGAGGTTCTAATTTACTACCGCCCTGTGCAGTGCTA
Source organism: Xenopus laevis (assembly GCF_017654675.1). Taxonomy (NCBI): domain Eukaryota; kingdom Metazoa; phylum Chordata; class Amphibia; order Anura; family Pipidae; genus Xenopus; species Xenopus laevis. Next base: position 64,033,170 of record NC_054375.1, read on the forward strand.
GCGTAATAAGAGGAGCAACGAGGAGGTGGTCAGTGGTCTGTGTAGGTGGTGCCCATGATTCCAAATCTGGTACAAGGTGCATTGCACAGTACTGAATGCAGCACCACTCTTATAGGAGTGCAAAGAGCTGCATCCCAGGTGTTTTAATGAAAGCCACTAATAAACATAGGTTTGTTGCACCCTGTGATTCATTTATATTACTTGTGAAGCATAAACACAAACTTGATAAAAGGAGAAGGAAAGTCTTTGTGCAGTTGGGGGTGCCAAATGTTAGGCACCCCAAGTGATTGTATTGACTTACCTGAAACCCTGGTGCTCCTATCAGCAGAAAACTGCACCGGCCTGGGGTTATACCAGTGAGCACCACGAAGCGATCCTTTTCCGCCTTCTTCTTTCTTCACATTTACCGGGGCAGACGCATGCGCAGTTGAATGAAATAGCAGACTTTTTAGTTAAAGTTCAGCTTTTTGTTCTACTGTGCATGCGCAGCCGCGCGAAGAAATAGGAGGATGGAAGAAGATCGCTCCATGGTGCTCACTGGTATAACCCCAGGCCAGTGCAATTTTCTGCTGATAGGAGCACTGGTTTCAGGTAAGTCAATACAATCACTTGGGGGTACCTAACATTTGGCACCCCCAAGTGTACGAAGACTTTCCTTCTCCTTTAAATTAAATGTATGTATAAAGACATGCTACCATTTGCTTTGCTTTTTTAAATACCTGCAATCTCTGATGGGTGATGTTCAGAATCCAAAAGTGATCGAAAACGAAAAGCAACTTCTCCTTGTCCAGGATGGGGTCTCATTGCATGAATATCTAGAAAACAATTATCTTTTAGTGCCTGCAAAGTGAAGCTAATCCTGCACACAAACACAACAATTTTTGATGGGAAGCCAGTTTCGCTAATTCTAGTTTTTCTATGTTTGTGTGGTGTGGAGATTAATTGTATTAACTATTAAGATGTGATGGTTTGGTCCATTGGTTGAAAAAGTAGATCAATGCTGGTTGGTGATCTACATGTATGAACAAATTGTACAATATTAATACTGTAGTAAGTCTAAATGTTAAATATTGGTCTGCTCACTATAATATTATAATCATCCAAACACAGAAACAATAATCAATACATTCATTTAAAAAAAAAATGTTTCATTGGTACACAAGGTATGTTTATTTAAAATTATAGTCAAACTATGGGCAGGAGTAATTTAACAACTAACCAGCATCAAAGGCTTTTACTGTGCCCTTGAGGACTTCAAGTGTGAGGGCAGCAACAACGTCAGCCTGTTTAGCGATTGCATTGGCTCTCTCGACAGCTTCACAACCCAGGGATGTAATCAGCTGAGTCCCATTGATTAAAGCGAGACCCTGTATGAAAAAGAACAGACATAAATGTGTTTTTTGGATCAGCTATGAGGTCATAACCCAAAATCAGCTTAATATTCTAAATTCAAAATGCAGTGGCATTACCTCTTTTGGCTTTAAGGAGACAGGCTTTAGATTATGAGCTTTCAGGACCTAAAACAACATTAAACATGACATTTTAAAATATTTGTTAGCAGACATCACTTTTCTAGGCAGCTTCTCTTTTATATGATTCACGTTCTTACAGATCTTTCTAACCTCTCTCAGCTGTGTAAATAACACAAAATTTTTATTTTGAAAACACTATACAGATGATACTACAGTCTTCCTACAAGTAGAAATTCATTTGTTCCCTTGTATTATGTTTTAGTTTATAAACAAGCAAATGTTTCCAAAAGAATGTACTTTTTTTTTGGAAAAGAATGTCTGACATTTGTTTGCATTCTTGGGTGATTTTTACAAATTAGAAAAATGGTTTACAAACATTATGTATATATGAATTTTATGGATCTGAGGTCACCTTTAGAATAAGTGAAAATATACAGGGAATACTGTACCCCTTGTTGTAAAATACAAGGGTATTTGACTTCATCAAGGAATTGCATGACCATACAAATTTAATAAAGCAATGAAAACAATAATGAGATTATACAGAAACCTGAAATCTACCTTGCACAGTAGTGGCCAGTTATTTTCAGGCTTTATAAATGCATGTTTGAATAATTGTCTATGTATTATTTTATCTGTATTCTAAGCACCCTGCATAATGGGCTCCTGTTAACAAAACAGTCACAACAAGGTTAGGGGGAGGGTTTTTTATAATGGTAATCTTATTATCCCTCACAAAGGTAGCTTCAGTCTTCCTGTTTCCCTGTTTAGCTAAAGAAATAACAAAATACATCGTTATTTTTTTGCGTTTGAAACAATAGGCAAAAAGTAAGTTCAACAAAAGCCCTATTGGTTGAACTCAATCAAGAAGGTATACCACCCCTTTCAGAAAACATATGTGTAGATTGATCTTACATATTTGGCGTCAGCCCATCCACTCTTGGGTGACCACATTTTGCCTTCTCCAATCAAACCCAATGCAAGATGGGAGAGTGGGGCAAGATCTCCACTAGCTCCAACTGTGCCCTTCTCTGGGACATATGGCAAACAACTTGCTGGAAAACAAAACATATTAAATCAAGTTATATTGTATTAAATTAAAATGCAAAGTGAGAGTAGCAATGTTAACCTGGTGTTGCTATTTGTTACAGTATTATTAGTGTACATTCACATATTTGGGCTGTTCAAGCTATAGACTAGCACATACTGTATCCCTTTCATGACTAAGCTTAACTTATCTAAATTGCTCTGGTTCACATTCAGTTACTTTATTAGAACAGATTATATATTTACATGAAGTTAAAAAGACCACATTTTTATCATATGAAGGGAAATCTAATATATCAATATGGAGTGTGAGGAATTCTTTCCGGGTCCCGACACATAGCTTAAGAATTCCTGTACTAACTTGTATGTTTCATCACATGCACATAAACATTATATATCATTTTGCCTTTCTAGAAGCCACAATATTTATAACAACAATCTAACTGGTCCCTTCTTTGCATTACTTCCTCCAATTCTAATTTTTTTAGACATCAAAGACCCTTTAAATATTTCAATAGGCTTGACCAATCAGTATGTATCGACATGAAATGATTATATCAATTTAGTCTATATGGTTTTCCCCCTCTGTATTTTTTAATAGAACTAATTGTCATCTTTTCATTAAGTAGGACAGTATTTGCTTACCATTAAAAGCATCAATAGCTTGTTGTAACGTTTCCAATGATATACCACTGTACCCTTTTGCCAAGACATTAATCCGTAATGCAAAAAGCATGCGTGTACGCTCAGGACTCAGAGGTTTCCCAACACCTGACATGACATGACAATAGTATGGGTAAGAAGAATGGCATAATAGTTTTGACATTATAGGCAACATTACTTACCACAGGTGCAATGTGCAAAGGGCACTTTTGAATGCAATCACCATGTTTTTTTGTCCCCAAAATGCGTCTGATGGAATTATGGCCGGGATGTCAAAGTTAACGCAATTATGCTAGAACTTCTATTCAAATCAGACACAATAGTGCTGATTCTTTTGGTTAATCTGAGGTATGCCTATTGATGCAGGGCCCTGTGAAAACCCTGGAGCTACCACCTGGTTTAGAGATGGTATAAATATGTGCAACTGCTCTCAATTCAATACAGAGTGCAGGAGAAAGGCAGCGGCGCTGAGCGAAACTATATGGAAGTACAGGGAGAAATCGTTGATGCAAGTACCTTTAATGACGCAAATTACTGCAGAGAAAGCCCTTGTGGTTGTATATGACCCATAGGGGGTTATTTATCAAAGGTCAAGCTGATTTTTACCTGAATGTTTTAAGGGTATTTTTCGTTTAAAATGAAAATTTTTGGCATGTATTATACCCCAAAGCTGGATATAGCTTGAATCAGAAAATACTCCAGCTAAAACATGTCAAGGTCATATAGAAGTCAATGGCAGATGTCCCTTGAACAATTCAAAGATGTTTGTAGCTTTCATGTTCGAGTTTTTTTCGTTGGGTTTCGCTCGAAACAATCAATTTTAGCGATTAAGGGTTTTTTTCACCAAAAACTCTTTCAATTCAAGTATTCAAGTTTTTCACCCTGACTACACTGATTCGATTTTTTTTACATTCTAGTTTTTTCATAAATTAGAAAACATTTGAGTTGTGAATTCATTCGAGGTATAAAAAACTTCACAAACCTCTAAAACTCGACCTTTGATAAATAACCTCCTCACTGTTTTTATAAATGATAGTATTACCTGCTGAATGAGATCTCACAAGATTGTCTTGAAGTTCTCTAAACAGAAAAAAGGGAAAATTTAGAAGTAGGTCTGACACAAACATTACTGAATGAGATCATTTTATGTATTAAGTTATTACTAAGTCAAAAAAGAAAAACAAAGAAAGCAATTGAAAAAAAATAAGGGGCAGATTTATAGATCAGAAAAACTTACTTGAGTTTACTCTCTGGAATGACGGTGCGGGCAAATTTTCCAAATCCTGTATTGATTCCATATGCCACTGATTAAAGGAATGAAAGTAGATATGGTTAGATCTGCACCACAACATTCATTGGGCCAAAAGAACACCTGCAATAAAAGTAACAACTACCTTTCTTCTCTTGGATGATGCTTTCTATTAAAAGCCTGGATTGCTTCACTTTAAATTCAGATTCTGGGCTGAGCTGTTAAGAAAAAAAAGCAATGCTTAGATTTGAGTATATGATTTATAAGTATAAATATGGAACATACTTATACACTGGAAAGGAGATTTACCTTGATTTTGTAGAGCCCTTTTCCCAAGTTGAACACATCTTGTGGCGTCAAACTCTCTCCATCTACATAAATATACTGGAAAAAAAACATTAATTGATAGTGTTTACACTAAAATAAAATCCAATAACAGAAAAAGGGTGGGTGTGTACAAAACTGAAACCCCTTGAAACCACTTTAATTATGCTTTCAAAATCAGAAACTTGAAAGACACATATACAAAGACCTGCTAAACTAGACATACATAGAGATAATTGATCTATTCACAAGACAGGGATGGTGGCAGTACACAGGAGGTAGGAACAAAACAGTGAATAAAGAATAGATTATATGGAGACAAGGTGAAATACATGACAAAACTAATGAAATCCAAAGAAGATAGGTGGAGCAGTAGACACAATATGATCAGACTGAAAGTAATTAGTAATCAAATGAGATAAATTAAGTAAAAATAAAGTGAAAATAGGGCTGAATTCCTACTGTTATTATTCATTGTTCACTAATGCACTAACCTATCTCGTTACAAAATATATTCACAATAGAACCAACTGGTGCTTACTCTCTCCCAAGGACGCAATTAGAATGAGAATATGTTACAAAGAAGTCTCTTGAGAACTTAATTTGTGAAAGTAGACAGACCGGAGGGATTCAGCAGTTTGTATACACTCAGACTCACAACATATTTACATGAAAATACTCTAAATTAAACAGAATAACAATCCTACTTTACATGTTAAAGGATGATGAAAAAGACACCTACCTCACTTGGTTCTTTGTATTTACTGTACCTATACAGATGTTAAGGAAAACTAAAATAACAAATGATTCATGCAATACAGTAGCTATTTTATATGAAATTTGTTTTGAAACTAGAACATTTTGCTAGAATAAATACTTTGTTTGAAAGGATACAGATGGGAGCCTTCTGGTTGTGATGGAATGAAATCTGGTGACATAACGTCATCTTCCACAACTGAAGGAAACAAACACTTGTTATGCTTGATGTTTTAATCATCGTTAAACCTATAACATGGAATAAACACATTTTTACCTTTTCAGTGACTCTACTTGCTAAGAGGAATTGTTTTCTCTCTTTTATATGAGGGGAACTATAAAATTTAGACCAGCTAGAACTGCTAACAGCTGCTTGCTTTCATACTTTATTACTAAGGTCCCAAGATTGTGTTGTTTGTTTCCTAAGGGGCAATGTTTATCCTGAATGGTAATTAAAGTTGAATTTGGAGAATGCTTTTTTGATGTAGGCAGCCTTCAAGTAACCGCTTATAAAAAGCTCTATACAGGGTTCTCCTTCACTTTATGACTTTTTGGCACACTCTAACTTACTTATCTGAATGATGCTAGGAGGCATTCCAAAGGAAACCTGCCTTCCACCGACTTCCCCTCATAAAGAAAGTACTGCCAAAGACAGGCAGCATTGGATATAGAGGAATCGCAGCTCTTTCCAGGCCTTTCTAGGCAACCCATAGGAAATGGTGCAAAGTGCAAAAAAAACAGGACCCCCACCTAATATTTTCATATAACTCTAAAGTTGTTAATTATGTAAGTGGGTCCTAACCAAAGGATTGATCAGAAAGAGAAGATTGAAACCCCGACATCTAAAAAAACACAGTTCTACTGGAATAGTGTGGCTAAGAGTACAAAGGAGCAAATGCAGAATGTTGGCACTTAATACTACAGTATGACAAAAGCCAAGGTTTTGCACCACATTTGCAGTGCTACATACAATACAACTATTAAGGGTTATGTTACAACAATTTATATTGAAAGGGGTGGTTTGCCCCTTAAGTTAACTGTTAATTAGATTAACCAATTTTAAGCAACTTTTCAAGTAATAATTATTTATTCATTTTAGTTTTTAAATGTTTTGCCTTCTTCTGCTGATTCTTTCTAACTTTTAAATGGGCGTCAGTAACTCCATCGAAAAACAAATGCTCTGTAAGGCTACAAATATATTGATATTGCTATTTATTTATTACTCAGTTTTCTATTCGGGCCTCTCCTATTTATATTCCAGTCTCTTATTTACATCAGTGCATGCTTGCTAGGGTAATTTGGACCCTAGAAAAAATGATAACTGGAAAGCTGCTGAATAAAAAGCTGAATAACTCAAAACCCACAAATAATAAAAAATGGAAACCAGTTGTAAACTGTGTCAGAATATCACTCTCTACTTCATACTAAAAGTTAACTCAAAAGTGAACAAGCCCTTTAAATTAACATTTGATTGGTAAAAAAACTGTAATATTAAATAATATTTGCTTAAACGTATCATGCCTTTTTGGAAAATTGTAGGTATTTGAAATCCATTTGCTATTTTTAGATTTTTTATAACAATGGTTGAACGGATATCTGAGATATTTCCAACCTGCTGTTCTGCAGAAGCTTTATTATTGGAAACCATAAGCTACATTCTATGCCACAATAAAGCTACACTCAACCATAGTTTTTCATTTTACTTGATTTGTGCAGAATTAGTCCAGTAGAACATGTCAAATACTTAGGTACAGGCTATTCTGCTCAGTCTGTTTTATAAGTTTTTAATAGCATCATATTTTTTACAATTGATTTACTTACCAACTTCAAGAAATTCATCATTCTCCAAGACATCTTCGATTGCATCATCAAGGTCGAGCAAGCCCAGGCCTTTACATCTCCGAACATAGAACTTTACATCCTCAACACAACCAAGTAATTCATTATTAGGCTTATTCTTAATGTAGCGTCTTAGTGCTTCTTTACCAAGCCATTTAATGGTTTCACAAGCATCTTTACATGGAACAGTTAACCACTCTCCTCGCACCTGCACAGTGTATCTTGGCATTGTCCCTGTAAATAATACCTCTACACTTGATCACAAGATTGTGTGCTAAGTAATAAACTGGTTTACAAATCAGTCTTAAGTAGTCTGGAAAGGTGGGATGGTAAAGCTCAGTTAGAACTGTAGATACGCCCTAATATAACACGTAGTCCCACCTTATTTGAATAAAAGAGTCCCACCTTATTTGAATAAAAATGGAATGTTTTGGAGCAAAGCATGTCCCCTTTCATATGATTCCTACTGTTTTAGAAAACAGCCCCAGTTACAAATAAGCTTGGATGCATACTAGCTCATCTGGTTTCAAAGGTCATATAGATGACATGGCCCTGGGGTTATAGAGGGAATACAAGAATTGAATTTTACTAGGGATTGTAAAAAATGTTTATGGTTTTAGAGGATTTGTGTGTTTATGATTTGGCCCACAGGCACTTGTGCTAATTTCCTATATGGTGTTGCCTGCTTCTGTGAGACTTGGGATGCAGCAGTGATATGCCAGAAGGTAGCTCCCAGGGCATCACAACTCATTTCGCTATTAGGCACCAGTCCATTTAAATGCTGTACAACATTGGCCAAAGATGATGATATGCATTTATAAAGAAGTTGTACAATTATCAATAGTGGGTGATCAAAAGGACACTAATAAAGTTAGGAAAAAAGGTGTATTTAAAAAATATTTGAAAACCAAGAAATGTTACTAGACAGCAGGGTAAAGCTGACACAACTCTTCCTTTTAGAAGTACTTTATAGCAAGGTGAATAAGACAATTTAATAAACAATTTAAAAAATCTTTGTGATATTAACGTGCCCTTCATACTGTTAGAAGAAGCATATGTGACCAGGTGCCCGTTAAGCTTGCCTGTAGGTAAAACCAAGGCATACATGCAGGAACTTGAATGTAATAAATATTGAAATTCATAAATTTCTATAGCATTAAATGTGGGACAGAGCTCCTAAAAAACTTTAAGCAACATACAGTATAAGTGTTTGACCATAATGGATTGTGGAGCAAAGGTTTTTGTTTAGATCTTGTACATCTAGACATAATCCAGAAAATCTTTGACTTTCTGAATTTTCTGTGTCCTGTACTTGTCTGGACTGAATTTAATACTGTATTTATTTGGTTTGAGGTATGGTGTGCATCACAATCTTAAAGGGGTTGTGCACCTTCAAGATAACTTTTAGTATGATGTAGAGAGTGATATTCTGAGACAATTTGCAATTGGTTTTCCTTTTTTATTATTGAAGGTTTTTGAGTTATTGAGCTTTTTATTCAGCGGCTCTTCCATTTGCATTTTAAGCAATCTGGTTACTAGGGTCCAAATTACCCTAAAAACCATGCATTGATTTGAATTAGAGACTGGAATATGAATAGGAGAGGCCTGAATAGAAGGATCAGTAATAAAAAGTAACAATAACAATACATTTGTAGCCTTACAGAGCATTTGCTTTTTAGAAGGGAGTCAGCGACGCCCATTTGAAAGCTGCAAAGAGTCAGAAGAAAAAGGCAAATTACTATAAAACTATAAAATATAAATAATGAAGACCAATTGAAAAGTTGCTTAGAATTGGCCGTTCTATAACATAATAAAAGTTACCTTAAAGGTGAACCACCACTTTAACATAGATGCAGGAATTTTCTCAGTATGATGAATTTATGCATTGATTTCTTGATTTAGAATTTTCACATTATGATGCATTTGTAAACTTATTTAGATAATGAATTTTGTATTTATTTATGATCAAATAAAAAGTTTAGTTGTGCAGAGAATGAAGTGTTAATTATTTAGGCAGTTATACACATTGAGCCAGGCTAGCTTGTCTGTAAGGACTTTCTGGTCATTAACAGGCACATTTTTATTCAAATGTGCTGGCACGCCAGTTAATTCAATTTTTAAAAAGGCAACTTGGTTCAGTGTCAAGATGAAAAAGGAAGCAATACACAATGAATTGTACAGGTACTTAGTGCATTATTTGATCTTGTAAGACAAAGATTAGGTACCACTTAAAGGAATGCTGTCATCAACATAGAAAATGATTGTATTTGCTTGAAAACAATGCACATTTATTATTAAATTAACTGCCATGCTGCTCTGAGACAGCCTTTCCTTTGCTGCCCTCCCTCACGCTTTTCTTTTTCATGCTCCTACAGGGGCAAGGAAGGGTCACATTACTAGTGCAGAGAACACAATTGTATTTATTTTTATCATTAAATGTTTATTGTAGCTTTTTTTTTCTTTGCAACGAGTAGTTCAGGTCTGTTAACATTATCAGTCAGGTACATAGTCACAACATGTTTTGTATCCAATATCTTGTCATGTAGCATTCTTTATTGTCAGTGTGTGTCATAGGATCCCCCTTTTATTTTTTTGTGAGGTATGCACTGCCCAACTGATGGGGAAGACGGGAAAGGCGGGTAGGGAAAGGTCATGGGGTAATTACAGAGGAGTGAATCCCATAAATCAGTTTGACTCTAGGTGAGCTTTCTCAAATTCCACCCAGGGGAACCATAGCAGTTTGTTATCCTATCCTTTGCCCTGTAGGTGTGCCCTTATAGTTTCCATTGTTCTGATCCATGAGGACCTGTTTGTTCGGTAGGGAAGTACTCTAACATTTAGCAGCAAATAGAGTTTTCCCTGCCGTCAATATATGTGCCGCTAGTATATTAGTCTCTGGGGCTTTCAATTTTTTAATAGGCAGGCCCAGTAAGAATGATAGGGGGTTGGGCTCTATGGAGTGTTTGAAGACAGTCTAAAGGGTATGGGATACCATTCCCCAAAACTCCCCAACCACCCTGCAAGTCAACCACATATGATAAAATGTGCCCCTCTTTCCACAGCGCTGCAGGGAGAGGGGTGTTGCTTGACTGGTAAGAAATCCTTGGGGAGGTGTAATACCACCTCAATATCAGTTTATATGCCTGTTCCATCACTATAGCACACACTGATGTTTTGCTGGCCTTGTCAAAACGATCTGCCACTTTTCTGGCGTGATTACCTCTTGTTAGTCTCCCTCCCACCTGGTCATGTAAAGTTGCACTAAGGTAGTGTTGTCCACTGCAAGACTGTTGTACAGTAGTGAGATTAAATCAGTATTTTGCTCTGAGGTGTTGCACAAAAGCTCAAAGTGTGTGGGGGCCGGCAGAAGAGTACCACTATGAAGGAGTGTCTGAGAGATAAAGTGGCGGATTTGCAGATACCTGAAAAACTGGCTATTCTGTATCTGGTTTCTGTGAGGTCTTGTAAAGGTAGTACCTCTCGCCGTGTAACTAGCTCTGCAGGTGACCCAAGGGAGAAAAGCATTCAAGTCCTCTTGTGGGGGAAACTGTTTATTTCCCAACAAGGAGCAAAACATGGAGTTTTGTGGTGATAGGTGTAGCTTTTCCCTATATTTGTCCCAGAGTTGTATTGAATGAGTTGGAGGGGGAGGTCCCCAGGGATATTTCTGTCCTTTTCCTTCACCCAGATAACCTGGGCAAATGTTAAAGGGGTTAGACCAACGTTTTCAATTTCTAGCCATGGCATAGCTGGACTTCTATGCATTGTTACCATTTCAGATAGCCTTGCTGCCATGTACAGTACTACTGGAATCAGGGCCGGAACTAGGGTTAGGCAGAAGAGGCACATGTCTAGGGCGCAAAGGTGGAGGGGCACCAGGTATGGTACCTCTTCTGCCGCCTTGCCCCTAGTTCAGACCCTTGTTTCCACTCCTGAGGCAGCAATCCCCTTCTTACTGGACGCATGCACTCTTCTGTGCATGCGCACACATGATTGGCTTCTGCACTTGTCAGCGCATTTGCACGCATGTACATAAGGAGGGGGGCAATGTAGTCGGCCAGGTTCCCTTGGGCGGCCGGCCAATTTGCCCCGGCACTGACTGGAATATGTGGGGTACTCCCAATCCCCCTATAGTTTTTGCTTTAATCATTATGTCTAGTTGGGGTGCTTTTTATCCCAAATGAACTGTGTGTGTGGATTTTTGTAAGGAGTTGGCTGTTCTTTCTGAGAAATGTACTGGGAGGACTCAGAATAGATATAAGATCTTGGGGAGCAGTTTGAACACAATTGTACTTTTTACACAAGAAGAGTCAAGAGTTTAAAGAGTGGTTTAAAAACTGTAATTTTGGTTCCTTTTTACACTGAATACAGTAAAGCAATGGTCCCCAACCAGGGGAGTTTGGTTTGGAGTAGATGACATTATTTCTTGTAATATATGTATGTATGTGTGCTACATGTTAGTAGATTGATAAAGGACCATTAGTCAGATTTCGCTTTAAATAGATGGTGGAAAATCACAATGATTAGATCAATCACATCAAAAATGCAGCCTTAAGGACTTGTGGCCAACATGTTTTTGTGTTTTGGGATATTATTGTCAGAATACAATCTTTAAAAACACAAGAGAATGCCACACTGGAAGAGGCAGTTTGCTGATTTGTTAAAAAATTATTAAATAGGATGAATGGGTTGGCTCTTGCTACTTATTTATTCCATATTCCATGTTATAATTGTATTATTATGCTCTCTTTTACATTTTAGCACCACAATAGAATGTTATGTGGTACTTTTACACTTAAATGCCCATTTATTCTAAAATATATAAACAGTTCACTGCCTAGACAGGTGTGGACAGAGATAACCTTTGATATGTAAATCATGTGGGTCATATATATATGCATAATAGCAATACAAAAATCAGTATGCAACTTGCTCACTGAATCAAGGATGACACGTTTAGCGGAATTGGACTGAACGCATGTGTGGATGAATTGGAATGCCGGCTGTAAACCAGGCCTAATCACCCAGCCAGCACTGGTGTCACCTACCCCTCATCTGGGCCAATGTCCCTTCACTTAAAAGGAAGGATCATTTGGGTCCCAATATTTTGATCTTGTGTATAGTGTCGTGAGCACCATACATTAACGTTGGGATCACCCTGTTTGCTGCACATTCCAGGTATTGGTTTCCAGTTTGTTATGATTGGATATTGCTGGCATGTGGCTACTCCAATACCAGTACCAGCACCTGCATTTCTGTATTGAGTATTGTTCTCCCACGTCAAAGTGTATGGAAACACACCTGTTCCAATAGGTGGCAGTATAGTTAGTAAAATAAGTAAGATGTAACACTTCACCCCAGCCACTCGGGGCATTACAGACAGAATTGTATAAAAGAACACCCACACCCAGGCTCAGGGTGTTTGATGGGAGGGTACAGCAAGTAGACCAGCTGGAAAAAGAGAAGGAGATGAAATTGTGTAAAATAGAAAACAGGTCAGAATAGGAATAGGTTAGCTGGAAGTACAGAAGGCACTAGGTGCCTGTGATAGGGCTATGTAGTATGGGCCACCAATTGCCCCACCAAGGAGGGTAGAGGACACAATTTTCAACCAGACAGGGACCCAAGTGATAGGTTAGTGAGAAGGGTTGTATGGCATTCAGGCCAGAAGTCTGCCTGTGCGGAATTGTAAAGAGGCAGTACAGGGAATGTTGTATTGCTGAGACAGGTGGGGACAGGAATCCCAGGACTGTAGACAAAGTTGGGGAGGCAACCCTACTTTGATTTTGGTGACACATATTAAAATTCTCTGTATAGTATGGACATGTAAATGCAACCTGGAACGCATGCTTGTATGGAATGATTAGAATACGTGTGTGTATGCCTTTAACCTCTGGATGTGTGAATAAAGTTACTGAGCTGCATGACTGCCTGGAATTTGCCATTCTGCTCTTTGCCCTCCCATGTTGGTGGGGGGGGGGCATTGTTCATTATATGATTGAAATAACTGTGCTATTATATGTGCAGGTCAACGTGATTTATATGCTGGAAGTGCTATTAAGTGCTATTACACATGTCACAACATTTGAAAAATAAAAAGAGTGACAAAAAGATGTGCTACACGTAATGTGGCTACATTTTTGACCATGCCCATGTTATGGCCACACCCCCTAAATACCACATCCATTTTACAAAATTTGCCAGATTATGGAAAGTTTGAACACATTTCTGAAGGTTTTAGGGTCAGGTTTTATGTGTTATTACAGTTTTGCTAATAACAGTGAATTGCCCTTTAAAGGCACCAGCCTAAAGTTTCAGCTTCTCAATAGCAGCAATGATCCAGGACTTCAAACTTGTCATAGGGGGTCACCATCTTGGAACGTGTCTGCGATACTCACATGCTCAGTGGGCTATGAGCAGTTGTTGAGAAGTTAACCACAAATTATCAAGCAGAAAATGGGGTTGGCCTATAATAAAATATGATTTTTAAATTCTCATGTTAATTGCACTGGTTTCTGTGCTGCAATGTAGTAATAATCTGTAGTAATTACTAATCAGCCTTATATTGTGACATTTATATTCTATGTGTACTGTTTATTTTGAGTCGGTCCCTAAGCTCAGTAAGTGACAGCAGCACAGAGCATGTGCAGTGAATCAGTAGAAAAGAGGAAGGGGAGCTACCTGGGCATCTTTGGGGCACAGATTCTACCTGCTAATGGGTTGTTGATGCCTTGGGCTGGTACAGAAACCCAAATCATAATGTACAACAATTCTAGCCTATATCTTTAGTTAAGCTTTAGTTTTCCTTTAAGCTGCAAGTCACCATTTCCCCAAAAGACTTGATTATCTTAAATAGTTACAATTGTATCTTTGCTTATCTTAAATTGTTACAAAAGTACAGCTGCCGAGTATTCTGGACCATTGGAAGGTTATAGGCAAGCGTTACTGTCTCATGTTAGGTAAATTGAAGAAAGGCTATGCTCAAAAGACATACTTCTGTTGCTACTTGCTGTTTGTACCATAAGCAACAGCTGCACCACCACTGAGTTTAATGTTCATAACCTAGCTGAGTGTGTTGCCACCAGCCGGCAGTATTTCTGCCCCACAATTGCAGCTCCATCTGTAGCACTTTATGAAAAGCTATAATAAGAAGGGTTAATGATGCAGTAGGAAACAGCATATTTGTGTCACTAGACCTATATCTGCTTATAATTTACACATTTCTACCAAATTAGACTAATTTTCAATCATTTGAAATTACTCCAGTAGGTGTCACTGTACTACCAGTACAAAATGCACCTATGCAGAACAATAAAATACCTATTCTCCTTATCTCTGAAGGAAGAATAGTGTTCTATAGGCTCAACTGGCTCACTTCTTCTGGTGACCAACAAGCCACCTTGTGTAATATGCCATAAAATAACAACAAATCAGTCACCCATTTCAGGGATGGCATGTGGCCTCTATCTTGCCCCAGGCTGCCAGGCATTCCCTGCGAGAGTTAATACTTGGTGAATGCTCCATACAGAACTGTTTGGGAAATCTCTGTACTGCACATGTGCTAATATGCACATGTACTTTATATGATATTCTATATATATTTATATTCAATATGCCTCTAAAATCTTATACAGTACAAGTGAGCAAGGAGCTGTGAAATGTACCACTCTTGAACTGTGGTGAACTCTATTTTCAACCTTTGCTAAATATGCCCTTTCAAGTTAGGAATTCTGGCAGCAGAGTGGGTAATGTTTTTGTGTATACCCATCCCCTCTATTATTAGACCTTTGCTGGCCCTGCAGTGACGTCATGAAAGGGGCGGGATGGGCGCCAGTCTATAAATTAATGGGCTAGAAGCCGACAGTGTGAGGTTGCGGGTGGGGAGAGCAGATGGGAGCAACCCAAATATTATTTGCAGTATCCGGCCCGAGCCGCGGGTTTCGGGCCAGCCTGCACATCACTAGTGTGTGTGTGTGTGTGTATACATCCCTGCATTTGACATTCCTGAAACTCATAACAAACTGTTTGTACTAAATATGTCAGAAATGTCTTTTTGCAGAATTAACCAACCTTTTACACTTGGTTGATTGATGTCTTCTAATATTGTTTATATATCCTCAGGCAATCACATTTTATTGTTGGCCACGTTGATGACTGAAGGCATTAAGCAAATTATATAAATTAGATTTTCTATAAATAAATAATAACAAAATGAAGGGGCAGGATTTCCAAATTCTTTTGTTAGGTGCAATGAAATCTGCAATAAATATGCATAGTATTAATACTTAGTAGCACAAACAGACTTCATAATGCAATGTTGTGCTAATAACCCATGCTCTCATAAATCTCTATTAGCTTTCAGAATATGTTAGCCTGCTTATAATCTGGTATTAAAGGGTCACAATCTCTAGAAGACAAGGCAGCGTTGTGTCGCAGAAATCTAATTTTCAGGCATTTTTCTGGTAGCATATATTGACTGTAATCTAATAGCAGAGTTTTTTATATCCTCGCAATATGCTAATAATGTAATATTCTGCAGCAGCAAGTTATAATGCCCTCTAGTAGTAAAGCTATAAAATAACCATTTATAGTTGAATAAAAGCTACAGTACAATGAAGATATAACTATTATTTAGTGTAATTTTTGGGCAGTGGTCAGAATTGTTGATTGCCTTCAATAAGATGTTACATTTTTAATGGTATTTTAATACAGGGCTGCTACCAACCTAACTGCTTTCAACCTCAAAACACAAGGTTTACAGCTTTTGTACTTTTAGTAACCCTATGAAGGACCCCATTACATTATGGTGTGACATCAGGGTTCACATGGCTCCATACTAATAAGTTATTACTAATTAAGTCTTATGGCATGCTGTTCTCTTTTATAACAGCCAATATAAGGAGATCTGCAGAAGTCAAAATACACATTTCCAGCAATAAGTAAATGGTAAACATAATCTCTGCCAGACAGGCATCACATGATCAGTTTAATTTCCCTCAATTTTTTAATTAAACAGCATTTGGTCCCTAGACAAAGATGCTGATGATGGATCTATGATATGCAGTAAGTTATTTAATATAGCTACAAGATAGGGAATGGACATGGGGTATTCTGCTTTTTTGGGAGTCATTTTAGTACCAAAACAGAAAACCACACATAATTGTTTATGATTAAAATTAGTAAATATGGAAGGATAACAACAATGCACAACGTTAAGCATTTCAAAGACATCAGAAATGATCTTCCCATGCTTGAAGTACTACTGTTTTTCTTCATAGTATAGAACAGCTAAAGTTTTCAATGGTATATTGCCTCTCATGTAACATATTATTTGGCACGGAGAGCCAATTGTTTGTGGAAAAATAGATGATTTGTCCATTCCTCCATTTGAACACAGCAGTATTTGCCATGCAAGGACATCTGTGGTTTGGTACAAAGAATGATGTTTTGAAACCTTTTTGCAAAACAAGTCAAGAAATAAAAAGAAGGAAGTTGCTTTCAAGTAGTATGAGATTTGTCACAAGCAAAACACTTGGGAACCATTTGGAGAATAAAAACAAAGAACTGCAAGACAGGAATATTTGTTATACTGAAAGGGGTTGTTCATCTTTTAGTTAAATTTTAGTATGATATAGAAAGCGATATTCTGAGACCATTTGCAATTGGTTTTTATTTTTTATTTTTTGTGGTTTTTGAGTTATTTAGCTTTTTATTCAGCAGTTCTCCAATTTGCAATTTTAGCAATCCAGTTGCTAGGGTCCAACTGTCCCTAGTAACCATACATTAATTTGAATAAGAGGCTTGATTATGAATGGGAGGGGGCCTGAATAGAAAGTTGAGTAATTAAAAGTAACAATAACAATAAATCTGTATTTTACAGAGCATTTGTTTTTAGATGGGGGTCAGTGACCCCCATTTGAAAGCTGGAAAGATTCAGAAGAAAAGGCAAATACTTAAAAGACTATAAAAAAAAAAATAATGCCACTAATGCCACTAAAGTATCTAACATAATTTTAAATCAGAAGATTATGGCCATTTACCCATGACAAAAATCCAAAATGGTGGTCCTTAGTGCTATTTATCTATGTAATGGTTTATAGGTTCGCACCTTCACTTTTGGGGAAGTATCTCTGAAAGTGTCCTTAGGTAGTAAGATAATGGTCCTCCCCCTAAGAGTGACATTTTTTGGGGGGAGATTATGGCCGTTTACCCATGACAAAAATCCAAAATGGTGGTCCTTAGTGCTATTTATCTATGGTAATGGTTTATAGGTTGGCACCTTCACTTTTGGGGAAGTATCTCTGAAAGTGTCCTTAGGTAGTAAGATAATGGTCCTCCCCCTAAGAGTGACATTTTTTTTTTAAATATTTGGGTCTGCACTTTACAACTAAGGACACTCCCTATAATTCTAAATATGAAAATGAGGTATTTTTAAAGGAGAACTAAACCCTAAAATTGAATGTGGCTAAAAATGCCATACTTTATATACTAAACTTATTGCACCAGCCTAAAGTTTCAGCTTCTCAATAGCAGCAATGATTCAGGACTTCAAACTTGTCACAGGGGGTCACCATCTTGGAAAGTGTCACATGCTCATTGGGCTCTGAGCAGCTGTTGAGAAGCTAAGCTTAGGGGTCGTTGCAAATCAACAAGCAGAAAATTAGGTTGGCCTGTAATATAAGCTGATGCTACAAGGCTGATGATTAAATTCTGATGCTAGTTGCACTGGTTTCTATGTGTACTGTATATTGTGAGTGGGTTCCTAAGCTCGGTAACTGACAGCAGCTCAGAGCATGTACAGTGAATTAGCAGAAAAGAAGATGGGGAGCTACTGGGGCATCTTTGGAAGCACAGATCTTTATTGCTAAAGAGCTGTGGTTGTCTTGGGCTGGTACAGAAGCCCAAAACATAATGTACAACATTTCTAGCCTACTTCATTAGTTAAGCTTTAGTTCTCAATGACACACATGTAAGCATAGAAAAATGCAGAAGAATGCAATCCCTGACGCTTATGCGATTAAAATATTTTACCACCAGTAAATCACATAAGTATCTTCTGATGTTATGTCACCTATGCTAAAGAAGATTAAATATAGGCGACAAAAATAGATGATATGTATACTCACAGCTTGTCAGGCATGAACATCAGAAAGGCATTTTAATGAAAACCCCACTAAAAGAACAAGGCTGTTGCAAAGGTCTGTGAGGAAAGGCCGGTGCTGGTAGGTGTGCAAGCTGGCCAAAAGACCAGGGAGTCAACAGCTGAAGAAACAATAGCAGCAAAGATGAGAGCAGGTGGTAGACACTGTTCCAAGAATAATTGTGAGTGCAGGTAAACAGCTGGAAAAAAACAGCATATGGAGGCACAATGGTTGGACAGAGAAACAGCAATTATTGGCAATTGGAATGTGAGAAGAGTTCCAGAACACAAATTGAAGTGATTAAAGGAAAACTATACCCCCAGAATAACCAACAGTTTGTTTGTGCCCTATTACAGAATCTTACCAAATTGGAATATAGATATCAGTCAATTTTGCCCTTTTCCCATCTTTTACCTTGAGCAACTATTTTATGATATTCTCTTTATTTCCTCAAAGATCAGGAAAGAACAGGAAAAAGTGCGGGAATAAAAGACTTTTGTCCGATAATTGGCTTATGTGGTCTAACATGTATGTGTGCCCTTGGTTTGGTGATGTGCACAGTGTGGTCCCAGGAGGTGGCCCTTAGTCCTTAAAGAATAACTAAACCCCCATTGTGATAAGTCTCCACTGCCCCCCTCCATTGGCCCCCCCTCCCTGCCTCCCCCCTGCACAGTCTTACCCCTGAATTCTGCCTCCTCTAGAAATGGCGACCGCACATGCAGTGAGCAGAGCTCACAGGTACCATCTTCTTCTCTTTGATAATCTTTGTGAAGTGATCGGCATATTGGCGCATGCGCAGCTGGAGCAATCTTCCAGTTCAAGACAATTGCGCATCTGCCAAAAGAGATGGAAATTGCCGAAGGGGAGGACGAAGACACGAAGATTACCGAAGAGAAGAAGATGGTGCCCATGAGCTCCACTGCGCTCACTCTGCATGTGTGGTTGCTATTTCTAGAGGGGGCAGAATTCAGGGGTAAGACTGTGCAGGGGGGGAGGCAGGGAGAGGGACCAGCTGAGGGAGGTCAGTGGGGTCTTATCACAATGGGGGGTTTAGTTCTCCTTTAAAGCAGAAGGAAAGGTCCAATCTATAGGGGGTTCCAATAGTTAGGGCACACCCAAGCATTGTAATGACTAAGCTGATATCCTGGGACGGTCCTCCTGTTATCAAAAAAACGGTACCAGCCCAGAGTACTTGTGAGACAGTGAGTGATCCTCATCCTCCCTTCTTCTTTCTTCAAAATCCAGAGGCCGAAGCATGCGTGGTGCAGTTTCCTGCTAACAGGAGCACTGGCCCGGGGTATCAGATAAGTGGTTACAATCATTGGGGGGTGTCATAACATTTGGCACCCTTCATAGATTGGGCCGTATATTATTATGATAAAGTTTTTTTTTAGATGAAACAGGGTTTTTCATAAGAGCTTTTTATGCAATATATTTTATAGAGACCTACATTGTTCGGAGTTATGTTTTTTCTTTGCAGGTACACAGCAGAGGATGGTACAGAAAGACCGGGCACAAACATTAAGTAGTGTTCCTAAAAGAGACACCAGTCCATAGTTGCTGGAGGAATCATGGTGTAGTGTGATGCTAACTCAGTAACCAAGTACTGCATGCTACGGCTAGGCTGGCAGTGTCTGACTTATTGTCAGGGGCAAATACAGCACATACCATGGAACCGTTGTTTCACTCCAGATGTAAGAAGTGTTCTTTCTTTTCTTTTGCTATTTGCATGACCCATATGTAATTTCCCATCATCCCTTGAGAATAAGTATTTTGTCTACTTTCAGTAATGGCATTATGAGGGATGACAGGCTTCCAACGCATCCTTAGAAAAGAAGCCTGGAGTTCTCAGAAACAAATGGCAAAGTAAGAAGAGTGGGTCAGTGCAATGGAATGTGTGGCTCGGGGCTAGAAACAAGGCTGTAAAATGCAGATGAGCTCAGTTCAATGGAGAATACATCCCTGAATTTCACATTCCATTAGCTTTGCATCACTTCAAATTAAAAATGATAACAAAATAATCATGCCTGGATGAGCAATGGGAGATCTGAATTAATCAGTGATATTGCCCTCTGTTTCTTATGGATTATATTTTCCTAAAATCAAAATCAGGCATTATAAATACAGCTATGATTTATTTTTAGTACCTGGGAGGTAAGAGATCAGAAGATGCACCCTTCAAAAGCAACAGGACCGGGAGAAAAGCGAACTACAGGCAAAAAAAGTATTTGGAATCTTGGCCAGGAATACAATTCCTTTTCTCTTAAAGTAGTCTTCAACCCAAAGGCTGTTACTGTACATGCACTAAACGGTGCTTAATTATCTTAGAAAAAACCTTTGATAAAAAAGATAGCTTGCATTACAAACTATATATAGGGAATATCCCTATTACGTGTGTTGAGTTAAATTTTTGTACGATGTAGAGTGTGAAGAAATTTGCAATTGGTTTTCATTTCTTATTATTTGTGGTTTGTGGGTTATTTAGCTTTTTATTCAGCAGCTCTCTAGTTTGCAATTTCAGCAATCTAGTTGCTAGGGTCTAAGTTACACTGGCAACCATGCATTGATTTGTATAAGACTGGAATATGAATAGGATAGGGCCTGAATAAAAATTGATTAATAAAAAGCAACAATGACTATACATTTGTAGCCTTACAGAGCATGTTTTTTTACATTTGTTTTTATTTTTGACACAAACATAAGTCAAGCAAAGAAAAAAACTTAAAAGAAACAACAAAATTAAATGGAGTGAAGCAAAATAAAACAATTTATCACAACACATCATAGTGTGGAATGAGGCATAAGGTCATTTTACATAATACATATTATCAATTAAAACATATCTGAGACCTATATGCTGCAAAGTTCTATAGAGAAAGAATAACATATACGGCTCTCTATTTCCTTCCCTCTCTAAATAAGCACTTATTTTTTAGATGGGGTCAGTGACCCCCATTTGAAAGCTGTAGAGAGTGAGGAAAAAAAGGAAATATTTTTTAAAAAACTATAAAAAATAAATAATGAAGGCCAATTGAAAAGTTGCATAGAATTGGCTATTCTATAACATACTAAACGTAGATATGAATCACCCCTTTAATGTACAACTTTAATCTCTGCAGTGCTATAAGGTTGTATAGATTACCCAGGAAATTACCTCAGTATAAATCAAAATACTCATTACAACTGAGTGTCCATTGTCCCCCTAGAGTCCACTGCATCTTAAAGGAACAGTTCAGTATAAATATAAAACCTGGGTAAATAGATAATGTTTCTAATATAGTTAGTTGGCCAAAAATGCAATCTATAAAGGCTGGAGTGAGTGGATATCTAATATTATAGTACAGAACACTACTTCCTGCTTTTCAGCTCTCTTACTCTGAGTTAGTCAGTGACTTTAAGGGGGGGCACATGGAACATAACTGTAGAGTGAGTTTGCAATTGATCCATAGCATGCGGGTCAGATTCAAAAGCAACAGTTATGTGGCCCTCCCGCAAGTCACTGATTGGTTACTGCCTGGTAACCAGGGTAACCAGTCAGTGTAAATAAAGAGAGCTGCAAAGGAGGAAGTAGTGTTCTGTTCTGTTACACATCCAGTCACTCCAGCCTTTATACATTACATTTTTGTCTAACTAACTATATTGAGATTTTTTTTTATTTTGCACAGCCTATCTATTTACCCAGTTTTTATTTGCATAACTATATATGAACAATTTCTTTAACACTGGATAAACTGTGCTCATCTCTAAGGCACTGACTTTGCCTTGGTTACAAATCCTTCATGACTTTACCAAGGATTGTATTTTATTCTAAATAGACTAGAGATTGTTAGTGTCACACCGCTTACAGTGTCAGTGATGTAGGGTCTTTGTGTTTATCCTTTTTGTAAGAGGCACAAATTGGAGCACATGTGCATTTTTATACAGATGAAGAATGCATGATTGCAATTGTGCATGACTGCTGAATGCTAAAATAGGAATTAGAAATGTTAATGCAGGGTAAGTTATTTGAACTTTCTATCTAACCACGTGGGCCTTAGTTATGTCTGAGTACAGTGTAAATTCCAAACAGGTAGAAAACATTAGTACAGTATATGCAGACGGAGTGAAACAGATCCACTCCTGTTTGTAGATCTAGCGACAGGCACAGCGCTGGCCTGAGTAAAACTACATAGAACAGAAACTTTACAGCTTTACTGTTCTTTCCAACATGCTTCCAACAACTCCAACATGCATTGAGTAATATTAATATCTTTATTACAGTCATCCTACAGTGAATGTTAAACAAGAAGGGCAGAAATGTATAGATCTGCAAACACAAAGTACACAAGAAAACCTTGCAAAAACATGAATGTGCTTGATATGTACAGTATGGGGTGTGCAGTCCCTTCAATTTTTCTTGTATAAAAAACAAAACTGCATGCACTATGACTGTAAAACCAGGCAAATAGTCATCATGGCAGGAATACTAAACCTATAGGTAGCAACCTAAAAATGGCTCCCCAGTCTGTAAGGGTGGATCCTCATGATCCCCTTTACTAAAGTAAAGTTTCTTCATACAATATAAATAGTAATTAAAAGAAAGCGTATGATTGGTCTTAAAGGGGACCTTTCACCCAAAAAAAATATTCAAAATCCTATTTTATCAGATTAGTCAAGCAAAATTAACTTTAATTACACTATATAAATTATTTGAATCTTGTTTCCTTCAGTCTGGGAATTCATAATCATAGCAAGCAGACAGGGGCTATTTTGTGGACACTGTTATTAAGGCAAGCCTTGGATCATCTCAGAATCTTGTTTGTGCACCAGAATGGGGGACCTGATGTCTATCCCCATCCCCATCCTGGCTACACAATTAAATAGTTAAGAGAACAGGTGGAATGTGGATAGAGCAGGGACATCTAGGAAGTGCTGAATGGAAAGTGAAAGTAATTGTCTGCCCCGCCTCTATGTCTAAGACAATATGTGATTGACAGCTGAGATTTTTAAATGAGCTATGAATGCTTTAATAAAAAGATAGAAATTGGATTTCATGTTCAATTTGAAAAGGACTTTTATTATACAGCTTTTTGTGTCTGGGAGACAGGTCCACTTTAACCCAATTTTGGGGTTTAGAAGTTAATTTGGGTCCCCTAAGAATGAGATTAAAGTAAGTCTACATCCCAGGTCTCTGTACAATTATATCACACAAATGTTCCATATGTAAATGTTTTCATATAAATAAAGTCTTTTCACTAAAAATGTGCTTTTGCTGATAATATGTACCAGTGGAAGCAAAAAACCAAGGGCACACATACACACTAGATTACATCAGCCAATGAATGGACAAAGCGGTGTCCTTTTCTCCCAAATGTCTTCCTGTCACAGTAAGAACCCGCATTTCCATGACAGATGTTTAGTGAACACAAAGAGCATCACAGGAATGATGACTCAAGGAAAAAGAAGTAAAAGGTCAATAATGATGTGAATATATATATATATATATATATATATATATATATATATATATATATATATATATCTCAATTTGGTAGCATGCTTTAATAGGTCACTTATGATACAAATTATCTGTTGGTTCAGTATTTTTAAGGTAATTTTTTTATTTTAAAAGAAATATAGACCCATTTAGAATCATAAGCACTATACACATAATAATTATGATATATTTTAGAATATGAAGGGGCTTCTTTGATATTATAAGCACATTGTTGAGTGCAAAAAGCCTGTTCAGAGAAAGTGCATGTCAACACTAAATTTACAGAACCTGCTTACTACTCCCTTTACTACTCCCTCTCTGAATGCAAAGCAAATAAGCTCTATGTCTAAGACAGCATACCTAATATTTATGCACTGCAGTGATCCAGGTGCCATAGAGGAAAACTGGGTGGGAAAACTGGGCCATGCGGTAGGTTTCGCTGCCCTCCCATATCAACTTTTAGAACCAGGGCAGAAAATTCTAAGGGGACCCCCAGTTCCAACTCCTATGCAGTGATCAATATTTTATCATACTGCACTGACGTCCCATTATGCTGCTGTAGCTGAGTTTAAAGTGGATACTGTGTGAAAAGACAGGCAGAATTGGTCTGTCTGCTTTAAACAGTAGTGATTTACTTGGGGCTGCCAATTTGTAATAATAGCCCCATTTTAACCTCCACAAACATTCAGAGATGAGTGAGTAAAGCATAATTACTTCCCACAGCCAGAGAATTATATAGGCTTGGATAGGGTTTGCTTCCACAAAATAAGGCCAACTGCCATCAGGCCTGGATTTGTGGGCAGGCCACAAAGGCCCGTGCCTAGGGCAGCAAAAATTGGGGGACGGAATGCCATCTGCTGGCTGCATCTCCACTAGGGACTGCATGGCGATTGTGATACCAGTTTGAATCTCCTGTCTACCCAGTCGCGAGTGGAAGACATCGCAGTGAGCCGAAAGAAGCAGAGGTGGCGAGGGAAGCAGGTTGGTGTGAGGAGTTTGAGCCCCGGGGGAGGTTTGGGGGTGTGTGGACAGGGGGCGGTCAGCTGGGGAAGCAAGCAGGCAGGGTCCAGTGCTGGGGATTTGTGCGAGCTTGGGGGGTTAATTTGCAAGTGGTGGGGGTCCTAAGGGTGCAGCATCTTGAAATCCAGCCATGACTGCATTACATAAATGTATAATGAAATACCTTTATATAACAAGCCCCCTATTAGTATGTTCCCCAACCAAAACTTTGTATTTGCTAGCTCTGGACAAACAAATGGTCACTCATTGTATGGCGAGAGCTGAGAACTGGAAATACACCCATATCAGTAAAATTGTCTGAATACAAAGGGTGGCACATCTAGCCCTAGCAAACCACATTATTGATTTCTTCTACATGAAGGCGACTATGTCACCTGGATTTTAGAACTGCTAGCAGCCACAGAAAGCAGCCCATTGTAATTACTGCAGAAATGTGAGGTTTTGCCGTGCAGCATTGGGCCATGGCTGCCAGAAGCTACAGTTGCTTCTCTTAACAATCCTCACACAATGATGAGACCTAACTTCCTGTCATGTTTAAAGCAAGGGGGGCAATAAAAGAGGCAGACCCTGCAGCTGCTGTCATTCAGAGGTCTGTGGGGTCATGTCTAAATCATTCCTATTTTGGGGGGATGGGTGGCCGCCACTAAATATATGCTGAAGAATGTCCTTAATTTTGACCTAAAATCTTGGGTGGAATATTGCGTCTATTTCCCTTTTATTTTGAGGTGGGTGCCCAGTTCGTTTCTTGATTGGCTCCAAGTCACTGCCCTGTGACATTAGTTTCCTCACGGCAAACACCATGATGTCCCTCGGCCAAGCCCTGCCTCCACTGCTGGACACTTGTTATCAAGCGATTATAAGCGCTTCCCATATGCAAAGCTTCACTATTATTTAAGACTACTCCCAGTATAATATCATCATAAATGAAAATGAAATAGAATTGTTTTTTTCTTCTTCCTTCTTTTTTTGGCATTGGAATAACAACTCCAAAAGACATAAAACGTCCCAGTGTGATAAGAAGTTCCGGTTGCACTAACAATGTACTCTGGGTGGTGGCAGCGAGCTTGTAGCTCAGCTAACAACGAATCGCATACTCTCTCCATCACTTTCATTCCAAACCCAGTGCAGCAGGGATAATAACCCATCCTGCCACGGCAACCGACAGAAAGATCTTTGATTGGCCCAGCAAGTGTGTCGGCCTCGAGAAGTCCGAGTTGATTGGTTTGCTGAGGCATCAGTCAATAGGAGAAAGGGTCCGGCAGAACTGCGTAAGGAGGCGGCCTTGGGATCCTATAGCTCCGCCCCTGTCCCACCCGCCGTGTCTCCCAGGGTCTGGCTGCTGTGCGTAGTGCTGTTGTACGGCCGTAGGCTAGATAAGAACTTTGTACGCTGCCGGCTCTTGAGGGACAAGATATGGCCGAAATCCCCCGGGGCTAGGAACTTCCGCAGCCATAGCCTACCCTGTCCGTAGCATTCGTTTGTGTCCTGTCCTGCGGAGCGCACTGGTGCCTTTGTGTGTCCTGCTGTGGAGAGGGCTAAAAGGAGGAGACTGCGAGGGTTATCGTACACCCACCGGCCGCCGCACGGCAAGCAACGTGAGCACTTAGCCCCGGGCAGGCACCGGCGGAGACAGAGCTGCTAGTATACCTGCACTTGTACAAGGTGCCGGCCCACCTGTGCTCCTGTCCCTTTCCCAGGTTCCTTCCATTCATTCTGTGAGGCTGTTGCTCAGTCCCAGGCTGCGCATTCATTCTGTGCTGCTGTACTTTCCCAGGCTGCCCATTCATTCTGTGCTGCTACCTTCTTTCAACCTGCCCTATTCTTCCCAGCCCTTCCCCTCCACTGTAGGCAGCCTGAAGACCTTGTTGAGCATGGTGCAGGCACAGTGTCCCCAGCAAGACTTCTCTGTTGTTTTACTCTGCCTTTCACTGCTCTGGTGACTGTAAAATCAAGCCAATCTCCTTTGCATTTACTTCTGGCTGCCCTGTGCACTAGTGCTTCATTTCTAACTACCCCCACCTTGCTTTCCTTTCTTTCTGTCTCTTGCTATATATATATAAATACCTAGTAGTGAGCTGACATCTTTCCCTTTTTGACAGTCACACCCACTTTGTTTTCTCAGTGGTGCACCCCCTTCATTCTGCACCATTCCCCTTGATCCAGTCTAGATGACATACCTATATTCCTGGTGCTGTGCCCTTTTGCCTCTACCATGGCTCCTGTGCTAACCTCAAGCTTCGATTTATTGGAAACTTCAGCAGATTGATCCGTGGAAAATAAGCCCCCTTAGGCAATTTGCCTTCTCTACGTGGGCAGGATAATACTCATTTACTTTTAGCTATTTAGAATTGGGACTGGAGATCAGTGAATCGTTGGGAAAATGTCAACGCCAAACAGGTTCAAGAAAGACAAAGAAATCATAGCAGAATATGAAAGCCAAGTAAAAGGTAAGTAATCAGTGGTTGCTCATGGTTCTGATGCATGCCTAGCCTGTAGCATTCCTTGACTACAACTCCCAGCTGCCTTTGGCCATCAAGTGATGTTGGGGACTGTAGGTCAACTACAGAAGACAGTATGCCGAGTATTTCCGTACCCTTTTTATGGAAATTCCCAGTACAGTGTTTATAGCAATTTTCTATTTTTTATATGGTAATATGTATTTACTGATTAATCCGCTAAATAGTTAGATGTTAGTTTTGCAACCCTTTCTTTGTTGATACCAAATAGACCTAGTAATTATGCCGTACTTGGCATGCGGATTCAAAATATAAAGCAACATGTATTTTTCTGAATTGCAACCCTTTGTTTTAAATTGCCTTTTAACGTGTGAATAATTAAACGTTTCTTTAATTCTTTGATTTTGCTTTGGCTTTGCTCCAACCATTCCATACATTTAATGGAGTGTGACAGTTGGACTGGAATGAATGAATTACCTTAAAAAAAAGGCAATGACTATTTTTAGTTTCTGCCACTCCAGATATGATTGTACTTTAATGTGTGTTATGTGTGGTCCAAGTGCAATGGAAATAGGAAGAAATACAGGGAACATGTATAATAAGTGTATTAGACAGGATAGAAGGTTCAAGAACTTTATGCTCTGGATTTGTGTTCTTCAAAGTGATGTGTTATCGTTATTGTACTAAACAGATCTGAAAGGGCAAGCTGCAATAATTAATTACATAGGCTGACATAGGGCAGCTGTTTGATATCTGAGAAAGAGTGACTCAGGGCTGTATTAGGTAAACTTATAAGAAACATTCTATCAGATAAAATGTGTATGATGGCTAAATTCTACCTAAACCAAATTGTTTCTTATTCTTTATCGAATATATAGGCATGCTATATTACAAGCTACCCCATTTTTTTTAGATCAGTATCAGATTTTTGTACATTAGTGATGAATGTTTTTTTTTAAATTTTAATATTATTTAATTAAGATACTAAAGTATCTCCTGGTGTTTGTGTCCAGACTTTATAGGGCATACTTAAGTTAACCATATACAGGCTGATAAAAGCTGTTGACTTGGCCCCTTCAGGTTGTGTTGGATCTTATTGACCTGTACATGGGGGCCTCCCAAATGGCAATCCAACCAACATAGTTCCATGAATCGGCAGGTTTGAAAATCCTGTTGGGTAAGGACTGTATTGTTGCATTAATCTGGTCCTTGCCCAACAGGGTCCTGTAGGCAGGTCTAGACTGGATTTCAAAATAGGCCCTGGCATTTCAAATACAAAGAGTCCCAAACAGCCTCCCACCTGCCCAATAAATGGTGACTGCCAATGGCATCTTACAGCAGCCCCTCTGGCATTTGCCAGAACTAGATTGCCAGTCCAGGCCTAACTTTCGGTCCTAATGTTGGCCCTGTGGCCCGGCATATTTTAATGATTTTACTGATGTATAATAGGAAAGCAACCTGTAGGGGAATCTAAAGGCAGCCATACATGGCCACAGTTTGGCTAATTTTAACCACACTGATTTCGATCACTTGGAAATGTATGGGCCTCATGCATAGGGTGGGCGTTCAGTTTAGACAGTCAATCCTGCAGTCTTAAGGCGGGCAAACATGCACAGATGAAATAGTTACATACAGTTGTCTATACTTGTGTGGTGACCTGCTTATATGGATTAGGGTTGCCACCTAACCCCTTTAATACCAGCCACATATCGAATCCACATACTGTATGGCTAGTTTGCAAATAATATAGATGCACAATGTATGGCTGCACATGTATCAGTTAAGTCTGCAGCATTCATCTAATTGCTAATTAGCCATGCAGGATTTGGCCAATATTAAATGGGTGAACTGGCAACCTAATCTGGGCAAATATCCATGTATTAAACTACAGTAGAACCTCGATTTTGCATCCTTGAATTTTATGTTTTCCGGATGCTAATGCTGTTTTGCTGTTGTCCCATTTAGGGAAGCTAAATTTTTTCTATCCTGGATATAACATTTCCCGGAATGGTTGTCCGGGAAACGTAAAATCAGGGTTCTATTGTATATCTATATATTGTCGTCTGCAAGGGTATAGCCTGCTGTTTGTGGACAATGCATTTGAGCTCTACTGTTCACTTGCTAAAGAGCTGCTAGTAGATCACAGTCCACTTGCCATTATTATTACACAGGCTAATTGCTCATCACAGATTCTCAAAAATGCTTTGGAACGAATGGTTATTTGTCCATACAGTCAAAAATAAAGCCTCTGTCTTCATAGTAATCATTTAGTATGAGCCACATGAATTATCTGATTCAGCGAAGACTAAACACAAATACAGATTCAATTGATTGTTTTGGACTTGGGACTTTTAAAACATATTTTCCATAGTGCAATTTCAAGCAGTCTTAATGTACTTTTACTGTTTTTTTTATTTTTTTGTTTTGTCACCATTTACTGTTAAATAGGCTTACACTAAGTGGGTGTTTGAGCACATCATGAACGTGAGCCAAGCACAGGCTTTTCATCTTTGACTGCACCTGTGTCAAGCACACATGGATTTAGATGTGTCTTCCCAGTCACCATATTTCATGGGCCCTGCATTGATTATTGGTCTTTGTGTTGCATAAAGGTGCAGTATAACTACAGAAGAGGTCCAACTTGCAGGATGTGTAATGAATATGTTCTGATGGCACAGCAGCAATTTCTGCTATCATATAGCTGAATTATTATAATGTAACTAAGCTTTTCATATATTGCTGTTGTATGTGATGATAAAACAAGACTGACAAGATGCATGGGGTTAGTTGCAGCTTAATAATAGTATTGCAAGTTTCAAAAGGTTTCCATCTTTGCTTTTGAAAACCACAAACTATTTTTGACAGCTTTTGTGGAAAAATAAATGAATACTCTGGGAAGAAATTTGGCAGAAGAACAGAGGGTGGTCTTTCTTTGTAGTTGTTTTCCCTCAAAAATGAGCTTTACCTAAATATTAACTATCCGCTCTAGTGAACCTTAATTCACACCCATAATTCTACTGGCTTCTGTAATCTTAGCGATGCCTTTATGTAATGACAGATGAAGTCACGGAAAACTTTAGTTTCATTAATAAATAATTAGAAAGCTGGAAACACTTACAGCTCTGCATATTGTTTTCAAAGCTGCAGATAATAGCCCAGTGATTCACCGGTATCTCTCTGGCTTCCTCTTGAATGTACATATAAAATACTTCATTGCTCACTTGATATTGGGCATTTCCTACAACACCAAGCATAAATTGTTGGTGACCCCCATACCATGAGGAGAATAACCCAGATGTCCCAAATGGGCAGATTTCAAATCTTCTTGTGAAAATATGGGGAGTTTTCTAAAAACCTTTGCCTTTTACCTGCTGTAAATTGTCAAAAATCCATTGTGGTGAAACCATAAACAATTTTGGCAGTGAGGGAATAAATTTTATTTTGATTTTAATTCACTCTGGTAAAAAGTTATATGAGTGATATGAAGTACCCACACCTTGGGGCCGATTCATGAAGCTCGAGTGAAGGATTCGAATGAAAAAAATTCGAATTTCGAAGTATTTTTTTGGTACTTCGACCATCGAATTGGTTAAATTAGTTCGAATTCGAACGAAATCGAACGAAAAATCGTTAGACTATTCGACCATTCGATAGTCGAAGTACTTCCCCTTTAAAAAAAACTTCGACCCTCTACTTCGGCAGGTAAAACCTACCGAAGTCAATGTTAGCCTATGGGGAAGGTCCCCATAGGCTTGCCTGTGATTTTTTGATCGAAGGATTTTCCTTCGATCGTTGGATTAAAATCCTTCGAATCGTTCGATTCGAAGGATTTAATCGTTCGATCGAACGAAAAATCCTTCGATCGATCGCAGGATTAGCGCTAAATCCTTCGACTTCGATATTCGAGTCGAAGGATTTCAATTCGAGGGTCGAATTTCGAAGTATTTTTAACTTCGAAATTCGACCCTTAATGAATCTGCCCTCTTGTGTTACATATAACCTTCTTGTTTTAGAATGTAAGGTCTGTTGAGCAGGGTGTTCTTTACCTTGTGTGCCAGTCAATATTCTAATCTGTTGTTTGACATATACATCCTTCTATTGTACAAGCTGTGGATTATGTTGGTACTTTAGAAATAGGTGTTAAAAGGCAACGGCAATAGGTGTTAAAATGCAACGGCAATAGGTGTTAAAAGGCAAAGTTTCGAGCCTACCAGGCCCTTTATCAAGCTTGATAAAGGGCCTGGTAGGCTTGAAACATTTCCTTTTTGCATATGGGCTTAATATATTTCCATCTTTGAACACTATTGCAACCTTATTCAGTGTGCTGCTGGCATTTTTCTGGACATTGATTTGACCCGGCGACAGGAGTGGGTCTCTCAGTACAGCACCTGACACTGCAAAAGTGTGATTTGGGGAGGTGAGCGTTCCATATAAGTGAGTCTGGTGTTTGAGTCTGACAGCTCAGTAATGCAGACTCTAAACTGTTACAATTTTGCAACATTTAGTTGATACAATTAGTTGATAAGAAATGTATCTACTAAATGTATCCATTTAGAATAGTTTACAGGGTCGGCGACCCCCCCCCCCTCCCAGGGCTGCTTCAGAAGGTTAAAAATGACGCTTGACACTTCAATATTAGAAAAAGGGTCACACATAGAAAATAGTCATTGGAAAAAGTTATTATTTCTGGTGATCTATCTGAAAACAAATAGTTGTACAGTGCTACGCAATATGTTGGCGCTATATAAATACATGTTAATAATAAAAGGTGAACCACCCCTTTAATTATAGTTACTAATAAACTCCACTCTCAGGCAAATGTTTAATTTTATCAGGAAAAATAATTAAAGATTTGGTAAATCTGCTGTAGAGTATGTATGAGATGGCCCAAGTTTATGTTTCTTAATATGTGAGATTGCAGTCAGTTCTGATCAATGTTTCCACAGTGAATAACTGCCCACAGCAACGCTTACAGGCATCATAGATTCCACAACATCTGTTTGACCGTTGATCATTTGCAAACACACATTCACTGACCAGCTTAAAACAGATTTACAGATTTCAGATGGTCAATTTCTGTTATCCAGAAACCTTGAGACCTGGGGTTTTCCATAATTTGGATCTTCATACTTGAAGTCTACTATACAAACATGTAAACATTAAATAAACCCAATAAGGATTATATCTTAGTCGGGATCAGGTACAAGGTACTATTGTATTACTACAGAGAAAAAGGAAATCATTTTTAAAAATTTGGATTATTTGGATAAAATGGAGTCTATGGGAGATGGCCTTTCTGTAAAACTGGTTTCCTTATTGGAAGTAAAACCAGCCTATTGGGTTTATTTCATGTTTACATGAAATTCTAGTAGATTTGAGATATGAAAATCCAAATTATGGAAAGATCCGTTATGCGGAAAGCTCCAGGTTCTGAGCATTCTGGATAACAGGTCCAATACCTGTACTTAGGGGCATTCCTTGAGACCTGTTCATCCTCTAACAAATCTGCATCTGTTAGATCATAAATCATAAAACATTTGAGATGTTGGCATCAAGATTTAGGAATAGCGTGGCAATAAAGGTATGGGGTCCATTATCTGGAAACCCAATGTTTACATTATTTTATAGAAGACTTAAGGTGCGAAGATCCAATTTACGGAAAGATCCGTTATCCGGAAAATCCCAGGTCCTGAGCATTCTGGATAACAGGTTGGATACCTGTATATTGGGGTAGTTGTAAAAAAAAAAATATATAGAAAAAGTCTTTGCTCACACTTGCAACCTGTTGGAAAGCGTGTAAAGTAAATTCAACATACCACACATGTAACACATGCTGGAACTTTTGATATGGTTGAACTTGTTTGGGTGCACAAAGGGGCAAGGTGTTACAGCTCCATTTATTTTTATTTGACTTGTCCATGAATTTATAGGCACTTCCTGTTCAGTTCCATCCGTGTAAAAGCACAGCAGCTGTGTATTGCCTGCTACGTATTTCTATATAGGCGACTGCATCGTTGGTTCCATTGGCTGACAGGCTGGCTTATATTCCTGTTAAGGTGGCCATACACGGGCAGATAAAGCTGCCGATATCGGTCGTTTAGACCAATTTGACAGCTTATCTGCCCATGTATGGGGGCTTCCGACGGGTCTTCCAGATCGATATCTGGCCACGATATCGATCGGGAAGGTTTGATTTTTACCCGACCGACCCGTCGGAGCCCCTTGGCGTAACGTAATTCGATCGTTCGGCCATACGGCCAAACGTTCGAATTACCCCCAATATAGACATGCCGTTAGTGGCATATCGGGGAAAGATCTGCTTGTTTTGGCGATGTCGCCAAACGAGCGGATCTTTGAGTCTATGGCCAGCTTTAATGATTTTGGCACAAGCCCATTGTTATGAAACGAGATTATTCATTAAATATGTCAGGACTGCATAGAACAAGAAGTGCAGATATAAGGTCACTATTGTGGAGAAAAAATGCTTTAGTATTTAGTTCAGGTCAATTAAAGTCTAACACTGCATTGAACTACAACATTGTTAAGCGGTCATACATGTTTAAAACGATATTAATAAACTATTCAATAGACAGTGTAACACAAGTTTATATTGTATTTATATTATGTTTGCCTGAAACAGTTGACTGATATGATCCAGCTAAATTTTGTGGCAAATCTGAACAGAATGTTTGATATGTCATTAATATTTGTGTTTTACTCAGCATGCTAGGCCAACAAGATACTGAAATACAATCACGCTGAAAGGAAATAAAACTCGGGTTTAACGAGAAGGGAATGAATAGCCTTTGAAATGATGACTCATTCAAGCTTAAAGAATGGCTTTGCCTTGCTGTTAAACATATGGCCAGTGGGCCTTCCTGTTTTGCCAGCTGGGAGAGGGGAGTTTCTTTTGGGGCAGGGTTGCATTCACAGACAGGCTATGATTGCTGTATTAATGGTAATGATAGAATTTCTAAGTACTTGAGGTATAAGGTTGCATTCTAAAACAATTCTGAATTAGGGAATTAGTTCTGTATTATGCAATGGGTATCATGAGAACTCAAATACGTATCCTTTGGCTTATAGATCATTGCACACAGGCATATGAACTGAACAGAAAAACATTCTATTTAAGAGACATATTTTTTCCTCATATGTCAATATGCCATCTTGCTTAGGTTTCAATATTTTTGAATGTGTTGCTGATTTGTCTATGCCCTCTATTTTCAGATGGACTGGTCACCTTTTATAAGCCTGCTGTGTTGTTATTATCCTCTTAACCAAGGGGCATCATCTGACATGTTTGGGCTATTGATCAACAGCAAACTCACATTTTATTACTGCATAGGTAGAACAGGAACTGTGAACTGTATATTTAAAGCCAGAACAAAGATTTACCATGAACCTATACAGGTATGGGATCTGTTATCTAGCATGCTCAGGACCTGGGGTTTTCTGGATAACGGATCATTGCATAATTTGGATCTTCGTACCTTAAGTGTACTGTAAAATCATTAAAAAATTAAATAAACCAAAAAGGTGGGGTTTACCACCAATAAGGATTAATTATATCTAGGTCTGGATCAAGTACCAGGTTCTTTTTTATTATTACAGAGAAAAAGGAAATAGTTTATAAAAAGCTTGATTATTTGGATCAAATGGAGTCTATGGGAGATGGTCTTTCCCTAATTTGGAACTCTCTGGATAGCGGGTTTCCGGATAACGGGTTCCATACCTGTACTGTCGGGTATTCCCACATCAAGTTAAAATCAAATGGCAAAGGAAAGCAAGGGCATAGAGGGCGTTTAAGGTACAGTTTAAGTCTGCTTACAATACCATTTAAGGTCAAGCTGACTTATAAACAGAGCCTGCACCGGTGAAAAAAAAAATAATGATCCTATACTCAGCAATTTTAGTGCCAACCAAACGGTTTTTTATGCCAGAGTGTAAATTTATATCTAGCTATGCTGCTGCACTTGGCAAAAGTGCTTACATGGATCAGTGCCTGTTTTACACTGATATATATATAGTGTGCTTTGGGGATCTAACTCAAACAAAGAATTTATATAAGTATATTCGGGGTGCTTCTCTGTTGGCAATTTGCATAAAATTTCATTTTGGTGGTTTCTGACATATTTGTATTTGAGACTGCTAATAACATTATAACAGGCTTTTAATTCAGCTGAAACTCAGCAACCCAAGTAGAGCTAACTGGATAAAGGAAGTGCTTAGAAAGTGCCATTATTGCATATGGAGTGGATTTTTGTGTGGGAATGGCAAACAATGTATTTTTGTGCCATATCTGCCGTTTCTTTTTCAGAGAAAACACAATGTGTGCCATTGATTGCTTTAAAATCAATTAACCCAAACTAGCAGGTAGATTATTAGATAACCAGTGAACAGATAATCCCCCTACAGCAGGGGTGCCCAGACTTTGTTACCCTGGGATCTACTCTTGACACCTGACACCCATCAGGAGATCTACCTTGATTAAAAATAGTGGGCTGTCTACTGTACCTCACAAGAACAAGTATCCCAAGCCCATAAAATGGTTATAATCCCAGTCTTAGCAGGAACAACGTGCACTTACCCCAAATATACAGCTGCACTGAAACCTCAGCAACCAGCAACACACAGGAACAATTTGTACTGAGGCCAAAACATGCAGGGCCCCTTCAGTTCTTCATACCACCTATTGGGAGTGAAAAGGCCAGTGTCCACCAAGTTCAACAAGTAATGTGTACAGCTCTGCATGGAACTGAAACGTTTCACTATTACCCTGCTACAACTCAGAACTTTGCACTATGAGCTTTATAAGGGGAAAAGTTCCAAGTTCACACTATGCCTGTACAGGGGCGCATGGTTCTTGCACAAGTACACATGGAGGTGCAACCCTTGCACAATGCGGTAGGAAAAATGTTCAAAAACCATATATATACAAGAGATATAGGTATTGAAGTTTAGGATGTGCCCTGTTACCATGTAGTGTAGCATTTACCTATTTGAGCAGAGGCAGCCCAGAAGTAGATCTATATAAGTAGGAAGGTGCAAAAGTGTGGGTGTGCGCCGGCACATCAATATCCGATTGGTGCTTGTACTGCTCCATTTGAAAAAAATAATGGGGGTGGCTGTGATTCAAGCAAGGATCACAGGGTGCGGGGGGGGGGGGCACAGGGCCCAATTGCGCCCAATTGGCCCAAAGCCGGCACTGACACCAATTCCAAGGACAGAGCCTGACTCTCTCTGCTTCCATTACTGCTCATGCTCTGAGACGCTCAGTGGGTAACCATGGCAACGCGCGCTTCCGGGTCAGTCTGCTTCTAATCTTGGCACTTTGTACTCTGAAAGACTTCCGGTCCTCTCTTGCCTAGCCCCTGGCAATATGCTCGTTAGTTCCATAGGCAGCTTAGTAACTAATTTCTCTCCACCACATTCAGTCCCATGCCTCTCCTCCCAGCAGGATCGCGGTCTACCAGGAACATTACCCGGATGAGGGATCTACTGGTAGACCGTGATCAACGACCTGGGCACCCCTGCCCTACAGTATAGACCTCTGCTAACAAAGCAGTCACAGCAAAAGGAGAAGTGATGAATCTATATGCTGTAATTATCTACCTTTCAAGAACAAGCATGGAGTGGCTTCAGTTTTCCTGTTCTCCATTTTTGTGTGATTTAAACAATAGGCAAAAATATGATTGCCCTCATGTTATACAAGGGAATGTACTGTCCCTTTAAATCCATACATAGGCAGTTGGCTAGTGCTGAGGAAATGTTTGTGTGCTTGGGTATGTGAGGAGAGTACACTTTGATTGGCTTCAGTGTGTTATCACCTTTTTTCACTGTATAGGTCTAACTACATCAGCCATGACAGCTAACACCATACTTAGCCAGCTCCTATGAGAGTAATGGGAGTTTGTGAAAACACAAAAAGAGAAATAGCTCATATTTTACTTTGGATCATATGGATATGATTGTGTCAAAAAAGACATCTTTTAAATGCGAACAGACTAAAATTCACAATATATAGCCCTGCATTTACACATCTCCATTAACACTGTGCCACCACTGCTCTCTTGTGTTAGCAACAAATATTCCCTTGCTGCTTATGCTCCTTATATGACCTTCTGATCCATTATCACATTCTGGATCATAAATGCATTTCAACATGATGCTATTTATCCACATTTTTCACTACCAGCTCTATAAATATCAGTCTCTCAAAAGAATAACTTGGGCATCTACCACTTTGTGTTTTAGTCTGTGTTGTGCTGTTGAAATTATATGTGTCATCCTTAAAAGTGTTTGTGCCTTTTTATTTTTCTTTAACCGAATTAACTCTTAGTATGAAGATTTTCCAAGGACTGGCTTGATTGCTGTCTTGTAATCAAGGAGGACAAATTTTAGAGCAGGAGTGCCCATATTTTACTAATGCAAAGTCTACTTTTAGTGATGTTGTACTATTATGATCTACATCCATAAAAGCATTGTTAGCATTCTGTTGCATGAAAAATATTACTTAAATATTATATTGATTTATGAGAGAATTTATCTTGCTATATTTAACAACTATTTGTTATGTAACCTTAATGTAACAAATATCTGAATGAAAAGCATGAATAGGAGAGTGATTTAGACAAGCTGTTTCTACTGATCTCCAGCTAAAGGTCTACTGGCTTTTGTCTACCTTTTGGGCACCCCTGTTGTAGAGGCTGTAGATAAAGTTTTTTTTTTCCCAGGTCATCCACTATGTTATATTGCCCAATACTAAGAGCTTAAAAGGCCTGTAAAAATGCTCATTAAATTTTTTTTGAATCCAAACAAAGTCATGAACCATTCTGATTATGCTTCTTCTAATGGTAAAATGCTAAATACAGAGATCACTGATAGCCTTTCTGAGAAACTCGGCCCAAATCTATAATTATCGCCCTTTAAAGTTTCTAATTTTATAACAATGTGCTTGTAAGACTTATCATACCAACAATTTGGAATGAACCTAAAATTGCAGAAGTAATTAAAAAAAAAAGGTTTGTATATGAGCTGACCATAGACACAACCGGCTGTTACTATGGGTATAGGTAGATTTTGACTTGAAAATGTGTAGCTGGGATTTTTGGTGCTGATACCTACCTGTCCAAATTTTAGAGGTTGTTGTCATGCTAATGAAAGACAGTCAGCATGTGTGGTTTGTGTCAATTCTCCACCAGTGGAACTATGCTGACAGAGAAAATGTCTGGTGTACTTTAAACACACTAGTCCCTCTAGTCTTTACTGTTAATTTGTCTCTGATATATCTATATATATATATAATTCGTTTCTCAATGCACAGATAATCCCCTGCATAATGGACTCCTGCTTTGAGTTGTAAGCTTGCGATCTAACAAGCTACCTTGCAACAACCAAGCTTGGAGTAGCTTCTGTTTCCTGTTTGCCCTGCAAAGCCCAAGAAACAACAAAAAAAACCTATAATTTTTTTATTATTAGATCAATAAGCAAAATGTATGCTAAATTTAAGCCCTCCCTATTCATTGAATGCCGGTTGTTTGAGAGGATACACTGCCCCTTTAAGACCTTGTAGCAAGATTGCTCTGCCCTTTTTGTGGATGGATACAAGGAAATCTGATTAGTAGCAACAACAAAGCCATTGAGAAAACAACATTTATTTATAAGAAGAGTTGAGAACCAATCCTGGACATACTACTTAATTATATTTAACAAGACCAGCCACAGGAATACAATATCCTGACTCATTTCGGGCTGCGCCCAGTTATATAAATATGTGTGTGTGTATGTATATATGTATGTATATGTGTGTATATATATATATATATATAAAGGTTGGAAGGATCAGCACACTCCATTTTGCGATGAACAAAGTGTTTTTTATTAAACACACATAACTCCAACGTTTCGGTTCCGCCTGGGAACCTTTATCAAGGTTCCCAGGCGGAACCGAAACGTTGGAGTTATGTGTGTGTAATAAAAAACACTTTGTTCATCGCAAAATGGAGTGTGCTGATCCTTCCAACCTTTATCTATGATTTATTGATCGTGCACCTCGAGCTCACAAGCTAAGGAGTGCGGACACCACAGATAATTTTATATATATATATATATATATATATATATATATATATATATATATATATATATATATATATATATATATATATATATATATATATATATATATATATATATATATATATATATATAATCTTCAGAATGGACCCACACTCCAAGTAGTTCAATCAAAGTGAATTTTATTAAATCATCACCACGTGTCCGGCCCACATTGGGGCCTTTATCAAGGATCCTTGGAGTGCGGGTCCATTCTGAAGATTGTACCCACTACAAATCAGAAGGGATTGAGTTGTTTCTGAACACATATATTTATATATACATATATACATATATATATATATATATATATATATATATATATATATATATATATATATATATATATATATATATATATATATATATATATTTATATATGGAGTAGCTTCAATTTCACTGTTTTCTGTTTTTAGCTAAATTATAACAAACCATTGAATTTTCGTGAATAAAACAATAGCCAAAAAGTATATTCAAGAAAAGTTCTATTCACCGAAATCAGGTTGACTGAGGGTTATATTGCCCCTTTAAGATGCAAACTGATTTGCAAGCAAGTGTGTGGGAAGTGGGGCGTTTCCAGATCTGGGGAGCCTAGGCTCCTTTAGTGGATGGATGCAAAACATTTATTTTTATCCATCAAACTAAAAACACTAAATGGTGACAGGGCTGTTGGTTATCAGGCCTGGCTTATAGTCTCATTCCAATACGTGGCTCAAGGAGGAACAATTCCATAGAAACAATAGAGGAAAACATTGAGAAATCTTAATAGGCAAAGAGGGATCTTCCTTATGAAGGAGTACAGAGTATGCACAACACTGAGCACAGGTGCCAATAATTTAATTTTATCCTCTATTTATATAGGGTTGACATATACACAGCTCCATAGGAGCTTACAGTTGAAGTTCCTTATTATATTTAGACAAGGGACTTTTACTAGAAGCTAATTAACTTGCCTATATGTTTTTGGAGTGTGGGAGGGAACCAGAGCACCCAGATGACACCCACACAGATATGGGGAGGCAGTTGTTCCTCTGTCCAGTAATAGTTTTTTTTTCACAGTTTCTTCTATGTTTACGTTGTATCTTTATTCTGAAACTCTTGTTTGTTACTGTAATTATTGTGAATCCCCACAAAACTTGCTGAAGCTATATAAATTAGTATTGATGGATATAGTACCTTAATAGACCCTCTCTGCTATTCTTTTTTTATTGATAACTAGAGATAACCTATTCCTGCATTTGTGCACTTTCTCGCTTGGCATAAATATCAATTGTTTTAGTCTGCAGAACATAAATCACAGCAGATACCTTATTATTGCAGAGACTGTTTACTGTTTTTTTTTATTGAGACTTGGCAAGAGTGTGATTCAAGCAGGGTTCTTAATAATGTCTCTGCATACCATTGCTGTAGTATTTCCGTTCGGAATGTATTTATATCATTCATATTGTACATCTGTGTACTTGAAAGGATATAATGCAGTAGTAAGACTGTAATATACCTCAATGCCTAAAGGGAGAGAAAAGTGTTCGGATTTTGTCTATTTCTTTACTGAATCCTTGCTGATCTGTTTCTGAAGTCACTGAAGCCATTTGGTGAAATGTCCCAGTGCTCTTTTGCATTTTAGAAAACCAAAAGCCTCTCCAGGCTTCTTCAAACAACAACTGGCCCTGCTCTCTTCTGTCTCCAATCATTTGTCTCAAAAGTGTCTCTGTGTACCTTCTTAAGAAATGTGGGTGTCCTGTTTCATCTGTGACCGTGTATGAGCAGTCCAAGCCATGTCTGGGTAGGCTTCAATTGCATATGCTTCTGAAGTGATTTACAACAGAAGAAGACATGACAGGAACACTATGCCTGCCTTGCCCACTTTGTAACTCATTTTTATAGAGTTACACATAGAGAGACACTTTTAAGACTAACTGGTGGAGCAAGAAGGGGGGCAATGGATGTTTTGTTTATTGAGAAACAACTTGTTTGGGAAGCTTTAGACACTATATAAATAAGTGGAGCGCTTCTAGGAATTCTGTGATATGTGAACTTTAACTGAAAGGTGGACACCCCCTTTAAGGAACTTTTAGTATGATGTAGAGCAGGGGACCCCACACTTTTTTTCACCTGTGAGCAACATTCAGATGTAAAAGGAGTTATGGAGCAATGCAAGCATGTAAAATGTTTTTGGAGGTGCCATATAAGTGCTGTGATTGGCCATTTGGTAGCCCTTGTGTGGACTGGCCTGTTTTTTTTTTTTTTTGCAACACGCCAGTAATTCAAAAATAAGCCACTGGGAGCAACATATTGCTTACAGACCACTGGTTGGGGATCACTGATGTAGATGGTGATATTTGGACACAATTTGCAATTAGGTTTAATTTTTTTATTTGTGGTTTTCAAATTATTTAGCTTTTTATAAAGCAGCATTTTGCAGTATTAGCAATCTGATTGCTAGGGTCCAAATTACCCACGCACTGATTTGAATAAGAGACTGGAATATGAATGGGACAGGACTTCAATAGAAAGATGAGTTATCAAAAGTAGCAACAACAATATATGTGTAGCCTTACAAAGCATTTGTTTTGTAGATTGGGCCAATGACTCCCATTCCAAAGCTGGAAAGAATCAAAGGAAGGTAGCAAATAATTGTAAAAAACGATAAAAAATAAACAATGAAGACCAATTGAAAAGTTGCCTAGAATCTGCCAGTCTATAACATGCTAAAAATTAATGTAAAGGTGAACCACCCCTTAAAGACAGGAATGCTTTTACCTTCAGAGACCTGGGAATAGTAGCTGAAATCTACTGCTGTCTGAAATCTGTGTCTTCACCTGTACTTTTAACAGTTAGAGGCCTTCTAAGTACCATCAGTTTCATTTATAGCTATTCGGTGCTGTAGGCTTCTAAGAGTCACTACATTTTACAGTCTGATGAGTAGTTGACAGAATTAATGGAATATCAGAGACACACTTGATTTAGTTTTAAAGCCATTGCTTTTAGTCTGCGAACATTGAGCTGCCCTTGGAATCATGTGATAATGAGACGTATCATTGCCAAGGTGATACATCCTGATGTGCCAGACTATATATCTGTCTATGTTTGTAGTGAATAATGTGCTTTAATATGTCTGCTCTGTAAAAATAGACTAGCGGTGCTATACAGTTTTTTTCATTTGTAGAAATACTATTGAGCGGTTGCTTCAGTTCCTCTTCTTTAATTTGTTTTTATTTTATATTCTCTTTCTTTTTTTGTGTGTATAGAATTATAAATACCCAATATAAGTTCTTTTTACCCAATTGATATACCTCACCTTTTTTTTTTTTTTTTTACATTTTATTCAGTGCTTAGTGGACTAAAGGTGTGTG
The DNA here is from genome assembly GCF_017654675.1 of Xenopus laevis. Lineage (NCBI taxonomy): Eukaryota > Metazoa > Chordata > Amphibia > Anura > Pipidae > Xenopus > Xenopus laevis. The sequence goes on from NC_054375.1 coordinate 64,076,083, forward strand.
TGTGTGTGTGGCCTGTTAAAGATGCCAACTCAGCCCCTGAGGACCTTAACAGTTTGTTAGGAGTGGAAATAAAGCACTGGTGCCAGACAATGTTTAGATCACTTTCCAAAATACTTGTGCATGATTATACACAGGTATGGGATCCATTATCTGGAAACTGTTATCCAAAAAGCTTCCAATTCAAGAAGGCCACCTCCCATAGAGTTCATTTTAAGCAAATCATTCTAATAATTGTAAAAAAAGGTTTCCTTTTTGTCTATAATACTAAAACAGTTGCTTGTACTCGCTTTTTCTGTATGATAACTAAAGTGCCTTTTTAAAACTTTTCAGAATGGAAGAAATATTCCCCCCCAAAGTAAATGAAAATTATGTTTATACCACTAGTCTTATCTATAGAGACTTGTCTAGTGTTTATTCTGTAATTGCTTAACAAATAGGAATTTGATATATAACTACATTCTTTTATGCTAAAAGACACTTTTGAGGTATAGGCTGATGCCGTTTTACCCACCCTATGCTTGTTGGTATGCATAATTTGTTTTGGTGAGCAGCCGCACACAAGTCTAATGATATCGTGTGCAATGCCATTTGTCTGGTGGACTGTTGTAAAGGTTGCTACCACTGCAAGGATACATTGTTTATGTATAGCCTGTTACATGTTAATACCCTGTGTACAAATTAAGGTCTGTGCAGAATTGGCTTACTGAGGTAGGAGCAGGACAACATGATAAATAGTGTTGCTACCAGCGAACCAGGGCTGATTAACTCAGTGCCCAGCTTTGCTAATGCTTATGTAGCTGAATAGAAGCAAATACAGGTATGGGATCTGTTATTCACAATGCTTTGGACTTACTACAATATCATTTAACCGTTCGTTAAAACCAATTGAATTTTGCAATTACAATAAGGATTAATTACATCTTAAACTGGCCATACATATGGAGATCCACTCATTTGTCAAGATTGCCAAACGAGTGGATCTCTCCCTGATATCAGGGATGTCAGGCTGATCCGATCGTGGGCCCTAGAACCCAATGATTAGATCACAATGAGGAGAAAACGGGCAGTCAGATAGAGGACCGCATCAGCGAACCCATGCGGTCCTTGATCCGACAGGATTTTTAAACCTGGCCAATCGACATCTGGCCCTTGGAGGGCCCCATACACTGGGCAATTAGCTGCCAACTTTATCTTTTGGCAGTTTATATCTGCCTGTATATGGGGGCCTTTAGTTGGGATCAAGTACAAGGTGCTGTTTTATTACAGAGAAAAGGAGAAAGTATGTACAACAAATATTTCTTTAACATCTATTGGAAGGCCTTCCCAGAAGATTTAAAGTCATATACATATATAAAGTTAATACTCTGCTGTCAGATACATAGTATTTCCAAAAGTATACAGACACTGCCTGTCTAAAAAGCACTCTAACCTGATAATGAGCTGAACACAAATTACAAATTCTTCTGTGGTACATGACCAGCCTACACTAATTTCCCTAGCAAAATAGAAGAAGGTAGGTGTTGACAAGGTAATGGGTTTGAGACTTAAGTTTAACAAATAAAACATTTGTATCATCAAAATAAATGTACTTGTGCGGACAGAAAGTTTTAATAGTATAAAACCAGATTTAATTGCATTTGAAAAAGTGGGATTTTATGTATTTATTATACTAATGTGACTGTACTTCCAGGCAAAACAGTAGTCCCTCTCATAAATTAATAGCCATCCTGTCCTGCCTGCACTTGCAACAATTATGTTGGCCTGGGTACAAGCACATGTGGTAGATTTCGGTGCAAGAATACAACCTCTTTCGCTGCTGAAATCAGCTGTGTGTGCTTGCACCTGGTCCTATGCAATGGATCCAGGTGCAAGCAGGGAAGGAATGAGATGGCAATTTGGCTCTCTGGATTTTTAGCAGGCCGCAATCAGCCCCTGTCTGAAACAGCAGCCCAACATTTTGTACGTCCAATACAGACTTATCTTTTCAGGTGAAACCACATCAGCTGATTCATTTCTGAGTTGTGTCGAATGCATCTGTTTGTAGATTTTATGAGATATGTATTCAAGAAAGTCTCTCTTGTAGTTCAACCATGTGAAGGGTCTTCCCTAAAGTTTTGTTGAAGGATATGTTGTCACTAGTAAAACAAAGGTTAATAACTTCCTAGCATTGTCTCTTGGTGAATTATGGAAACAAATGGAACAGCAGTGACTGAAACAGTCTGTACTACATTATTAAAAGACAGCTTCTTTATTTCAGGAAATAGAGGAATCGGCACCCACAAAACAAATTAATTTTACCCTTAACTTCTAATCTAGATTTTCTTAATTTATAACCTATTGGAAAGCTACACATAAGAATAACTTACAATTAAGCATTACTTTTTTTGTACTATGATGAAGAGAAAAGCTAGGTCAGAATGCCTTATTTCTCATGCAGGTATGGGATCATTTATACGGAAGCCCATTAGCCAAAACGATTACGAAAAGATCTCCCATAGACTCCATTTTATCCAAATAATTTCCTTTTCTCTGTAATAGTAAAACAGTACCTTGTACTTGATCCAAACTAAGATATAATTAATCCTTATTGGAAGCAAAACCAGCCTATTGGGTTTATTTAATGTTTACATGTTTTTCTAGTAGACTTAAGGTATGGAGATCGAAATTACTGAAAGATCCGTTATCCAAATAACCCCAGGTCCTGAGAATTCTGGATAACATGTTCCATACCTGTACTAACTTTATAGGCATAACATATTCTGCAACACTTTACCAAGCCCATACTCAAGTGAAGGTTACAATCCAATTACCTACTGGTAGCACACAAGCACATTCTAGTTTATATGATCGTTATAAGAACCCTTTAAAACGTCTGATGTTAGAGCATGACATAAGGTACAGCTAGGGTTGCCACCTGGCCGGTATTTGCCTGGCTGGTAAAAATAATAGTTGCTCCCAATGTTATTAATAGGGAAAAATTAAAAATGTATAGGAAGGCCGGTATTTTGTTTCCGTAAAAGGTGGCAACCCTAGGTACAGCAGAAGGCATATGCTGCAGAATAGTGGTTTCCAAACTGTAAAGCTCCCCAGCACCGCTGTTTGCTCTCCTAATTACTCCATGAACCCTAGCTTCAAAGTACATTAGTGTGGATTTGGGGAAGAAGATGTTATTCTAAACTGAATTACTGAAAATCACTGTGTATAGTTGAACATTGGCTTAAAAACTCTGTACAATATTCTTTTGTGTTCTCTCCTATTAGTGATCCATTTCTATGTTCAACATATAACTCCAAATGTCACAAGGACATGTGCAGCCACTGCCATGTGTGAACTATAAATAGTACACAGAGCCTCTAATCAGAAAATGTAGGACAAGTAAAAGTGGCCATACATGGGCCGATAAACGCTGTCGACAGACAGTTGGCAGCTTATTGGCCCATCTGTGGGGCCCTTCGACTGGCTTGCCTGATCAATATCTGGCTGAGAGACGGGGAGGGGTAAAAATCCTGTTGGATCGCGGACCGCATCTGTTTGTTGATGCTGTCCTCCCGACTGCCCATATTGCTTTCATTATGATCTGATCGTAGGGCCCAACAATCGGATCAGCCTGATATCGCCCACAGTGAAGGTGGGCATATCTGGGAGAGTTCGCCAAACAAGCGGATCTCTGTGTATGGCCACCTTAAACAGGGTTGCTCACTACAGTTAAATGGGTTGAATAAAAAAAATCCAGAATATATTTTGCTATGGAACAGAGGGGCTCTGCAGGAGCAAATGAGGAGTCTGCTGATCTGTCATCTTCTTCTGCATGTCAGTCACACAAGGCTTTTAGATCTTAAAGGGATCTCCAAAGCCAAAAGAAAGGGTATTTAATACTAAAGCCAACTGTTTTAAAAGAATGTGTTTTGTTTCAAATGAAATCAAAGAAGGATTTTGTGAGATTATGAGTTTACACAAATAATAAGGCCTACCTACACATTTAGAACCCCTTTAATGTGTTGACGTAAGGATGATGTAAAAGTATCTTGCTGTAGGCACACCAAGCCCAGTAATCAGGTTATGTTTACAAAGCTTTGAAAGCTATGCTTTAATGTTGTTCCCTTGTTTTTGCTCAAGGCAATTTATGCAATAGTTAGTTACTTAGGTTTAACTTGAGCCCAGTAAATAGAGCTTGAAAAGTAGTTGATGTGCTTATACTGATTCTACCTCCACAGTAGTCCCTCCCCATCATCCCTGGCCCACAGGTACCATGTTTTAAAAATGTGTCCTTTTCAATGTAAAGTATTGCAAGTTAGATCAGTGGTAAAATGGTGATCCAGAAGAGTAGACTGCCCTGTATAGATGCCATTAGTCTTCTTCTTGGATATTTCTTTTGCATGGGGAATTTAATCCCTGAACCGCTCCTCTTGCAGCAATCATTGCTCATTATACATTATCAAAAAATACATCTTTTTCTCAAAAATTGTAAATTAAAAAACATAGTATATAGCCAAATTACTTGGTCTTTTTAGCATATTTTGTTCTTGGTAGGCTTTGCTATCCCATTATCCTGGTCTCTTTGGCACCCCAGAACTGTTACTGTACTGGAGTATTTTTAACAACAATTGTATAATGTTGCAAATGACAACCATTCCTTACTGACATTTTTATTGTAGGAGATGGCTGTCATGAGTCACCCTTATCTCAAATTTGTTATGGATGAATCCTTATTCTTGTAAGTTCTAACATTTCACCTGATATTTAGGCTAGCTTGCTTTACGTGTATTCTTGAGCCATTTAGTAACAGGAGGTATTCTGTACATGATGATAAAATCAGCAGCAGGGAAGAAAGGTTGTTGGAAGGCAGCAATCTTCATGTTCTGTTTTGTTGCTTATTGAACACAAAAATCATGCTGATTTTTTTAAATGCTGAACAATCTCTCCGTTTCTCAGTGCTCATCATGGATGAAAATCCTGCTTTTACTTATTGCTCAGTAAGCAGTAGTTTTGATTTTTGAATTGTCTTTTTTTTATTGATATTACTAATCTGTTTGTACAATATTGTTTGCCAATTATTTTAGATATAGATAAGACCTATTCTGATTATTAAATTTTAATGGAAATGTACATATCAAATATCTTTCCTAGCACCTACTTCTGATTAATTCTATTGGTGAACAGCCCTTGACCAGTTCCTGTTTCTCTGACTTCAATGGGTTCTTGTGGAAATGCAGGTTTGAGGACTTTTCCATGTTAAAATGCTCTTGTGTGTGTGTGTTTTGAAGTGGAAAACTCTCCCAACTGCACTTCCCCATGGGAAACTGTCAGCAGAGATAAGGATACATGCAACCGTAGCCTTCTAGACAATTTTGTTGAGATTATATCCTTGTAGTTATAGACCTCACAACAAAACTGGCTAGGCTTCTAGCTAAAGAATGGAAATCAGAGCAGCAGTCTCAAGATTCCTGGCAAGGCTAATTATACTGTATCTGAAAGGCTCATGTTACATTAACACTAAGGGGCAGATTCACTAAGGGTCGAATTTCGAAGTTAAAAATACTTTGAAATTCGACCCTCGAATTGAAATCCTTCGACTTCGAATATCGAAGTCGAAGGATTTAGCGCTAATCCTGCGATCGATCGATCGAAGGATTTTTCGTTCGATCGAACGATTAAATCCTTCGAATCGAACGATTCGAAGGATTTTAATCCAACGATCGAAGGAAAATCCTTCGATCAAAAAAAGGTTAGCAAACCTATGGGGACCTTCCCCATAGGCTAACATTGACTTCGGTAGGTTTTATCTGCCGAAGTAGGGGGTCGAAGTTTTTTTTAAAGGGAAAGTACTTCGACTATCGAATGGTCGAATAGTCGAACGATTTTTACTTCGATTCGTTCGATTTCGTTCGAATTCGAACGAATTTAACCAATTCGATGGTCGAAGTACCCAAAGAATACTTCAAAATTCGAATTTTTTTTATTCGAATCCTTCACTCGAAGTTAGTGAATCTGCCCCAAAGTAACAAACCTAAAGATAATACAGTGTATCGCATTGCTACACATTTTTGCATGTGGTACTCTTTATTTCATTAAAAAATATAAAAAGCAGGTTTTTTTTTTCCAGAAATGGGGTCTGCTAAAAAAAATCAATCCATAATCATCAATATGGATTGATTATATCTTGGTTAGGATTTAGTACAAGCAACTGTTTTATTATTACTAAGAAAATATTTAAAAAATTACACCTGAACAATATGGAAGTTTGTTGAATCCTCTGAACTTGGCATGATATATGTAAAAAACATTAAAAAAAGAGTCTTCTATTGCTGTAAAGCAGGTTACAACTGTGTTTCCTTTACCCTTCACCAGACAGTTTTGGGTATTACATGGTATATACTTTTTATGTGGTAAATACTTTTTATGCCTGGGGCCTGAAAGAACACAATCCCAACTAAGGCAGCTAGATTAAAGGAACAGTAACACCAAGAACTGAACGTGTTTTAAAGTATATAACGTATTGTTGCCCTGCACTGGTAAAACTGGTTTGTTTGTTTCAGAAACACTACTATAGTCATATAGTAGTATATAAATGAGCTTTTGTGTATCTGAAGGGGTAGCCATTCAAGGGAGAAAAGACTCGGGTTACAGATCAGATAACGGATAAGCTCTGTAGAATATAATGGTGTTCTACAGAGCTTATCTGTTATCCGCTATTTAACCGGTACCATTGAGCCCTATTTCTAATTGCCTCCTTTGCTACAGAGCAGCTTGTTTAGATAAACTATAGTAGTGATTTTTGGTTTTACCAGTGCAGGGTAACAGTAAAATTAGCAAACCAGTTTTTATGCAATAAAATATTTATACTGTTGATAGTATTGTTGTTTTCTTAAGCAGTTGTAATTAGCAGTTACTACCTACAGAGTATTACAGGTAAGCGGAATATTTTGAAACCACTATAGATTGACCTTCCTCCAGTGTCTCCAATCTTCTGTAGTGAACACGGGAATTAGGGGTAGGCGAGGTATGCTCTGCCTGCAATGAACATACAGTACAATGCAAGTGTAAATAGCTGTAACACCAGATGTTCATAAAATCAGCTACTTTAGTGAATCATTAAAGTTAAAACATTTGTGCATATAAACATCAGAGACATCATAGGAGAATCCGGAGTTATGTGTATATACAAGTGTCAAATTAGTTCATAGATCATCACTATCTTTTATAATGGGGGAAAAAGACCACATGACCATATTATATCTAATTTATCTATCAAGCATGTCTGTACTTTGCAGGCCTATTGTTCTATGAAGGGGGTCAAACCTGCAAAGACCTTTACTCACTCAGCCCTGAAAGAGAATGAAAGACTGCAGGGCTTATAGGGTTGTTCATACTGCCCTCCCTCTTTCTGTGCATTATACCACCAAACAATTCCACTCTTAACAGATGGTCCCTGCACCATCATTTACCTTGAAAACACAATTACTTTAAGATATACAGAGTGATGTGATTTTTACATCAATGTTAAACTGTCATTCCCTAGCTGCCATTCAAGCACAAGGAATGATGGGTTGGACTGACACAAATGCTAAGGGCAAAGTCTTCGCTTCTAACTTTTTTGGAGCAGTGATTCATATAATGCCCAGTAGCAAAATATCTGTTGCGTGACTTTTATATTATTTTTTATCAAAATTTTACAACGGACTCCATTCTGATGGAACAGGTTAACTGTACACAAGCAAAGCAGTTTGTTCTTGTAAAGGAATGACGCCAACCCCATTGCCTAAGCGAATGCACATCACTTTAATTACAAATGCACTTGAGCACTGTGTAATCCGGGCACTTGATATCCCCCTGCCAGCTAGCCTGACACAAGCACTTATCACCACCTTGAGCATGCAGTATATGTAGAATCCTTTCCCATAAAGTAAAACAGGGCTGCAGGGTTTTAACATAATTTATTGTTACTATTTTTGTTGTTCTTGCTTTCATTCTTAGTAATTTATATAAAACTCACATTCGGGAGCCCTTTACAGAGAGCATACATTATTCACATTCTGCCCAAGTGGAGCTTGCAATCTAAGGTTAAGAGCCTCAGATAGTTTAACCCCCTTAAACACACAAAAAGTTTCTGGGAAAAATGTTGCTCAAGTTAAGAATATACATAGCCATGATGTGCAGTTGTCAACCATCCAAATGCTAGAACTACAACTTCCAGATCCCTTCAGCTGTTCATATGATGCTGTGAGTTACTGCTCCCCAGCAAATCAAACTTTTTTTTTCAACAATTTAAGTTTGCCTTCATTGCCCAATTGCATAGAAATACATGTCTCTGCAAAGATTGCTACTTATTGCTCACTCAGTATTTTCAATGTGCTCGCAAGCAAATGTTATCCAAGTTGCTCTGCATAATGCTTGAATAAGCTAGAAAAGTCTTGGTGCCTGTGATAAACTTAGTGAAAATGATCCGCTTGACTCCAAGCTATGCCACCCTCTATAAGGAAAATTATACTCCACTTTTTGCTAGGACTTGTGCGGATCTTGATAAATGGACCTCCCATTCATTATCTTGGCTGGGCAGGATTGCCACGGTAAAAATGGTAACTCTTCCCAGATTGCTATATTATTTTGAGACCTTGCCTATACGTGTCCCGTTTACAATATTGAAGCAGATTCAGGCTAAATTAGTGAACTTCATATGGGCTGCTAAATCCCACAGAATATCTAAGAGGGTGCTCACGTCTCCGAGGGAGTGGGGGGGCCTGGGGGCTCCAGATATTACTAGGTACTATCTGGCTGCGCATTTAAGGCAGGCAGTGGCATGGTCGGACAGGACACACTGTGGGAAGTGGGTATCCTTGGAAAATGATACTGTTTCTCCTTTTGCCATCTCCTCTTTTTTATGGGATTCGAGGAAGTTGCTGAAAGTCAAGGACTGTGTACTGAATTCGGTAAAATTGACTGTGTCATTATGGAACTATGCTAAAGTACAGTTTAACACATTCCCAGGGCCATATCGGCTAAGCCCTCTCTGGGGCAACCCTTACTTTCCTCCTGGACTTACAGACTCTTTTGCACAGCCCTGGCGACAGGCCGGTCTAACTCAGCTCAGGGACCTTTATCACCCGCTCACCCGTAAACTGTATTCTTTTCAAGAACTTCAAGCCAAATATGAGCTTAGTAACTCGTTGTTTTACCAATATCTTCAAATTAAACATTTTGCCCTGGCAGTGGTGGGCTCTCAGGCCCCCTCGGTGCTCAGTCCTTTGGATTCGATTATGACCACTAGAGGATCCAGGAAGGGGCTTCTATCCGACATTTATGGCACCCTCAATGCCTACTCCAAACCCTCTTTTTTGAAACATGGCTATATGCTGGCCTGGGAACAGGCGCTTGGGGAAGTGATAACCCTTCCGCGATGGTCACTAATTTGGGAGAATCTCAGAAGGGCCTCGGTATGTGTGACTCACAAGGAAACCAATTATAAGATTCTTATGCAATGGTACCTGACGCCGAGTAAGCTCCACTCGTTTTACCCGACAGTATCCCCGGAGTGTTGGCGGCACTGTGGCGGTGTGGGGACTCTCTATCATGTTTTCTGGACGTGCCCTCTTATGGCACATTATTGGCAGGAAGTGCGGGACATGTTGGCTCTACTGTTTGGTACCGATATACAACGAAACCCACTTTCTTTTTTGCTCGGATCTCCACTCCCTGGGCTTAAGAAACATAGCCAAAAATTAGCTAATTTGATTTTAACTGCCTCTAGACGGGTTATAGCCCGCAACTGGAAGAAGCTTCAACCTCCCACAGCAACCGAATTGAAAACAGCTATCCAGGACATACGACGAATGGAATATATGGCGGCCTTGCATGCCTCCCGCTTACCAATTTACGAGAAAGTTTGGTCTCCTTGGGACACTTTATATCCCCCGACGACATGCTAACTTGTTCCCGGATAGGGACCCTTTTATTTTTTTTTCTTTTCTTTTTTTCAATTCACCCCCGAGCTCGGTCATTTTTGCTGTTTTTATGATGTTCCTTTATTTTCCTTCTCTTTTTCTTCTCTTTCTCTTTCTTTCCTCCTACCTGTTGTTTCGGTTCTCCTTTTCCTCTCTGTATTCATGTACGGAATGCTGACACTGTTTGCAATTATCCCGAAGAGCTTTCCCTTTATTGGGAACAGGTACACCTAGGATGCATATGATTTCTTTTCATATTATGGATGCCATGCCTTTTTATTTTATTTTATATTACTTTTTCTGTATATTGTGAAATAATGTGCTGATCTGAGGTCTATACATGTCATTGCATAGATGTTGTACAGATGAAAATGAAAACTCTATGTTGAATAAATAAAGAGTTATAAAAAAAAACTTAGTGAAAATGTATCACATAAGGAAACCAGTTATGCTTCAATATCTATTCTTAATTGCATTGTGCAGTTTTAAAAGAAGGACTAAACATCTGCTCCAAGAAAATGTCCTTCTGCCCCTGACCTCAGCATATTGGCTCAAACAGACATTACAGAAATTCCTGCAAAAGGAGGTGTTCATTATTATAGATGACTATACACAATGCTTGCAAAGTCTGACGGCGGAGCTCAGGAGGAAATGAATGTGCCTTTCAAAACATCTCTGCTACTGGCAGGGTACATGCACAACACAACCCAAATATGAAGGCAAATTCTTAAGGGCTATGGTACTTTTGGCATATTCTTCATCTGCATTTGTCAGCCAGTGGAGATACATTGGCATGGGCAGTTTGTGGCACTTCCCTCAGAGGATAATATGCCATGTAACATGAATCCTTTATATAGTTATAACCAGCCATTTCCTTCTGTCCTAGGCCTTTTATTCTGGGACATTTAGAAAGAATTGCTCCAACCCACTGATCTGATATTTATGATATTGAGTACTTCCTTCAAAAAAGATAGTCGTGAATTGACTTCTGATGAAATGTACATTCTGAACCAAATTGACAGTAAATTTGTCCACATATGGGTCCATTCTCATCAATAATTGTGTGGCCAGGCTATGAGTGGTCTCTGCAGTCTGTGCGCAGTGACATATTGTCAGCCCCAAGATGATTGCATTATGGCTCAGTTTATGTGTTTGGATCAAGA